>NC_091309.1:49278782-49558782 GCF_038502225.1 Cherax quadricarinatus | reverse complement strand
TCTTGCTTCATAAGTTTCCCCTTCAACTTCCTCAAACCCATAAACATAGACTGATCTCTCCTTTTCTTTCTCCCACTGCAAATCCATATGTATCCCCTGGTTCAGTTTAGTTACCTCCATTGCAGCTTTCTTTTTTTCAGTCTCTTCACTGTCTGTTGTCCCTGGGCCCAGTGGTCTGTCATTTTCTCTTCTTAGCTCTCCCTATGTACTGCTGTGGTATGTTAGGACTTCTATGTATAGCTTAGCTCTTTTCTTTTCTACACTCCCCTCGAATGTTCCTGATGTCATTCTCTTTTTTTCTCTGGCTCCATGATGGTCTGATAGAACCTCTGCATACAGTTTCATTCCCTTATTCCCTACAGTTTCCTTATTTGTTTCTGATGCCATGTCCACATTACTTTTTAGTTCTTTAGGCCATTTCAGATTTTTCAGTTCCTCTTCTTATCTATGTATATTAGCCTCTGCTGCTGTGACTTGCATCTCCCATTTCCTGCTCTCTTCAGCTATCCTCTCCTCCATTTTCATGCTAAGATTTTCTTAAGAACATAAGAACATAAGAACGAAGGAACACTGCAGAAGGCCTACTGGCCCATGCGAGGCAGGTCCAAGTCTCCTACCGGCTTAAGCCAATGCACCCAACCTAGTCAGGTCAGGTCACATTGACTTAAGGGAGGAACACGGCAACCGACCTGGTAGCACAAGCTATCAGGTCTAACTCACACCCACCCACATCTACTCATGAGCTCTGCTGTCCAGTCTACCTTTGCAGATTTATCCTCCGGTCCCCTGGTTTTCTATCTTGCTCTCTGGCAACCCATTTTTTTTTAGATGCCACTGAGTGAACAATTATGTATTTGTGGTTTTTGTGATTACCTGAGTGTGTGTGATGGGGGGGGCAGAGGAGGGAGAGAAGAAACTGGAGATTGGGGAAATGGGAGAGAGGTGGGGAGGGGAAAAGAGTGGGGAATATGAGGAGAGAGAGAGGAGGAGGAGGGTGAAGCAGAGGGGAGAGAGGGTGGGATCAAAGATTGTGTAGGAGAGAGGTGAGGGAAGGGTGCAGGGGGAAAGTGTGTGTGTGTGTGCATGTGTGTGTGTTTGTGAATGCGTGTGTGCGTGTGTGTGGAACTATATGAGGGTGTGTTTATTGTGTGAAAAGTAGAAGGTGGGATTGTGTGTTATGGTGTATGAATATCTCAAAACTCCAGCCCGTCGCGTTAGAAGAGACTCTCTGACCGCGGGTTCAATCCCGGCCGGGGTATGGTGTGTATGAACATTGGCATACATGATACTTAAGCAGCACCAACCCAACAACACAGGAGTCACATGATTTCATCGTCTACCCGTCCTCATCATAGGCAGAGGTTGTTTTGATAAGGACCTGCCTCGCATGGGCCAGTAGGCCTTCTACAGTGTTCCTCCATTCTTATGTTCTTATGACATTCCTCAGGTCACGTGCGTCACATCTCACTCTCCGCCTATATATATAATGTCTTTCTACCTCTGTATGTTAGAAGTGATCAAGGTCCCAGGACCGAAACGTTTTCTAATAAATATGTTATAGTGTTTGCTTACGTGTCTTTCTAAACCAACTTGTCGGTATTTATTACCAAGGTTTATACCATGAATATGTATGTGGAGTCTGCGAGTGACACGTGGTCTGCAGTGCTTCTCCACCTGGCCTGACCCACGCCCAGCTACTAGATTATGTCCTTTATACTTATACTTCTTTCTAGCAAAATAAACACTTGTCTGCTCACCCTGTTCTACTATAAATTACTAATTGCTATATGTTATTGAGTATTTGTTATATTCTTTATCATACTAGGAAAGTTGGACCGTTCACAAACAGCTTGGCGGTAAAATGGAACTCACACGTGACTCCCCTGCTGCTACAGGCTGCGATGCAGCCTGTAGCAGCCTGTAGATTTTTCAACTCTATGTGATGTCCTGGCGCATATCTACTTCCTTTTCTTGTCGATATATAGTATAACCTATACACTGTATTTCTGTCGCTGGTCACAATTATTTCACTTTATTATCTTTCTTGAGTACACATTTTTCAGCGTCGCCTGACACACTAGGCCTGCCCACTCTGATTTGCGCCCACCAGGTATCACTTTCTAGTTCATTTATAGAATTGTGGCTCTCCCCACACTTATGTGGCTCAGGGCAACTTGTAAATCGCTTCAAGGATTGTTCACTACCCTGACACACTTAATGACCCCTGCAATACCCTTGGTTAGCCCTCCAAAACACTCATATTTACGGAGCACTAAATGATGCGAGTCGTGCATGCGGTGTCCCTACTGTGTGTCTGTGTATGTTTGTCTGTGTGTGCGTGTGTGTACTCACCTAGTTGTGGTTGCAGGGGTCGAATCACAGCTCCTGGCCCCCTCCATCGCTGGTGGCTACTAGGTCTCTCTTCCTGCTCCAAGAGCTTTATCATACCTCTTCTTAAAGCTATGTATGGATTCTGCCACCACTACATCACTTCCCAGACTATTCCACTTCCTAAATAACAAAAGAAGGCACAATACCGTGACTGGAACGATACACAAATAACCCGCACATAGAAGAGAGGAGGTGACGACGACGTTTCGGTTAGACTTGTTATTTTTTATTTTTTTCCATAGGTGTTCTTCTCTTACCCTCTGTCGGCAACTATCTCACTTGTGGGCACCTAGCTCCCTTGTGGGCACCTAGCTACCATGTGGGCACCTAGCTGACTTTGTAAGCACCTAGCTCCTTTGTGGGCACCTAACTCCCTTGTGGGCATCTAGCTCCCTTGTGGGCATCTAGCTCCCTTGTGGGCACCTAGCTCCCATGTGGGCACCTAGCTCCCTTGTGGGCACCTAGCACCCTTGTGGGCACCTAGCTCCCATGTGGGCACCTAGCTCCCATGTGGGCACTTAGCTCCCTTGTGAGCACCTAGCTCCCTTGTGGGCACCTAGCTCCCTTGTGGGCACCTAGCACCCTTGTGGGCACCTAGCTCCCATGTGGGCACCTAGCTCCCATGTGGGCACTTAGCTCCCTTGTGAGCACCTAGCTCCCTTGTGGGCACCTAGCTCCCTTGTGGGCACCTAGCTCCCATGTGGGCACCTAGCTCCCATGTGGGAATCTAACCCCCTTCTGGGCTCCTAGCTCCCTTGTAAGTGCCTAGCTCCCTTGTGGGCACCTAGCTCTTGTAGGCACCTAGCTCCCATGTGGGCACCTAGCTCCCTTTTGGGATCCTAGCTCCCTTGTAGGCACCTAGCTCCCATGTGGGCACCTAACTTCCTTCTGGGCTCCTAGCTCCCTTGTAAGCACCCAGCTCCCATGTGGGCACCTAGCTCCCTTGTGGGCACCTAGCTCCCATGTGGGCACCTAGCTCCCATGTGGGCACTTAGCTCCATTGTGAGCACCTAGCTCCCTTGTGGGCACCTAGCCCCAATGTGGGCACCTAGCTCCCATGTGGGCTCCTAGCTCCCATGTGGGCACCTAGCTCCCTTGTGGGCACCTAGCCCCAATGTGGGCACCTAGCTCCCATGTGGGCTCCTAGCTCCCATGTGGGCACTTAGCTCCCATGTGGGCACCTAGCTCCCATATGGGCACCTAGGTCCCTTGTGGGCACCTAGGTCCCTTGTGGGCACCTAGCTTCCATGTGGGCACCTAGCTCCCTTGTGGCCACCTAGCTCCCATGTGGGCACCTAGCTCCCATGTGGGCACCTAGCTCCCATGTGGGCTCCTAGCTCCCATGTGGGCACCTAGCTCCCATGTGGGCACCTAGCTCCCATGTGGGCACCTAGCTCCCATGTGGGCACCTAGCTCCCTTGTGGGCACCTAGCTCCCATGTGGGCACCTAGCTCCCAAGTGGGCACCTAGCTCCCATGTGGGCACCTAGCATCCTTGTGGGCACCTAGCTCCCATGTGGGCACCTAGCTCCCATGTGGGCACCTAGCTCCCATGTGGGCACCTAGCTCCCATGTGGGCACTTAGCTCCCATGTGGGCACCTAGCTCCCTTGTGGGCACCTAGCTCCCAAGTGGGCACCTAGCTCTCATGTGGGCACCTAGCTTCCATGTGGGCACCTAGCTCCCTTGTGGGCACCAAGCTCCCATGTGGGCACCTAGCTCCCATGTGGGCACCTAGCTCCCATGTGGACACCTAGCTCCCATGTGGGCACCTAGCTCCCATGTGGGCACCTAACTCCCTTGTGGGCACCTAACTTCCATGTGGGCACCTAGCTCCCATGTGGGCACCTAGCTCCCATGTGGGCACCTAGCTCCCATGTGGGCACCTAGCTCCCATGTGGGCACCTAGCTCCCATGTGGGCACCTAGCTCCCATGTGGGCACCTAGCTCCCATGTGGGCACCTAGCTCCCATGTGGGCACCTAGCTTCCATGTGGGGCACCTTGCTCCCATGTGGGCACCTAGCTCCCATGTGGGCACCTAGCTCCCATGTGGGCACCTAGCTCCCATGTGGGCACCTAGCTCCCATGTGGGCACCTAGCTCCCATGTGGGCACCTAGCTCCCATGTGGGCACCTAGCTTCCATGTGGGGCACCTTGCTCCCATGTGGGCACCTAGCTCCCATGTGGGCACCTAGCTCCCCTGTGGGCACCTAGCTCCCATGTGGGCACCTAGCTCCCATGTGGGCACCTAGCTCCCATGTGGGCACCTAGCTCCCATGTGGGCACCTAGCTCCCATGTGGGCACCTAGCTCCCTTGCAGTGCTCCTCTTTCAACCAACTCCTGCCTATATATACCCATCCTGCTCTCCTTTTCGTTATTGTGACTTTGTAAATGGTCCAAGTCGGACCGAAACGTCGCCGTAAGCTACTCTCCTATGTGCGGGTTATTTGTGTATTATTCCACTTCCTGACAACTCTGTGACTGAAGAAATACTTCCTAACATCCCTGTGATTCCTATGAGTCTTCAACTTCCAGTTGTGACCCCTTGTTGCTGTGCCCCATCTCTGGAACATCCTGTCTTTGTCCACCTTGCCGATTCCTCTCAGTGTATTACATGTCGTTATCATATCCCCCACCTATTTCTCCTGTCTTTAGTGTCGTCAGGTTGATTTCCCTTAACCTCTCCTCGTAGGACAAATCCCATAGCTCCGGGATTAATCTTGTTGCAAACCTTTGCACTTTCTCTAGTTTCATTATATGCTTGGCTAGGTGTGGGTTCCAAACTGGTGCTGCATACTCCAATATGGGCTTAACGTACACAGTGTACAGAGTCCTGAACAATTCCTTATTAAGATGTCTGAATGCTGCTCTTAGGTTTGCTTGGCAGCCGTATGCTGTAGCAGTTATTTGATTGATGTGCGCCTTCTCAGCTTTCAGGGAAAAGACTTGCAACTTTTCATCTCATTCCTGCATGCATCGACCAGCTAGAGATTTTAACAATGCAAGGAATTCGCAAGAGCAGGCGAATCTCTAGATGACTCACGAAATCGTAATGACATGATAGCAAACAAACCATATCCGCGATCACAAAGTCTCAAAACTCCAGACCGCCGCATTAGCCACTGGACCAGGTAGCCACAATAAGATTCGCCCAACTAGGTATATTTCTACACTATAGGAAGGTTAGAATAGGCACCACTGTGACCACGAATGAAAGTTTTTATAGACGAATCTCCAGCTAGCGTGGCCGTGACGAACTCTAGCTCAAGTCCCCTCAAAATCGTCAACGATTTCTTGAGTCATGTTGGCGGCAGTGAAGGGATTTGAGCTAGAGTTCGTCACGGCCACGCTAGCTGGAGATTCGTCTGTAAAAACTTGCATTTGTGGTCACAGTGGTGCCTATGCTAACCTTTCTATGGTGTAGAAATATACCTAGTTGGACGAATCTTATTGTGGCTAGCTGGTCTAGTGGCTAACGCGACGGTCTGGAGTTTTGAGACTCTCTGATCGCGGGTTCTATCCCCGCCCGTGGTATGGTTTGAATCTCAAATTGGTCGATGCATGCCGGGGGTGAGATGAAAAGCTGTAAGCCTTCTCCCTGAAAGCTTGCTGCCTTGGATCAACGTCTAGCGTGAGCTGGGCGCCAAGGTATTGGTCCAGTGTGGTGAGAATGGTAAAGCACTGCTTACTTTGTTCCAATGTTCGTAGGTTCGAGTCTCCTTCGGCCAGAGATCAGTGTTTATATATATATATATATATATATATATATATATATATATATATATATATATATATATATATATATATATATATATATATATATATATATATATATGAATTATCGTTTAGCAAGAACTCATTTAAAATTAAGTCGTTTATAACTTTTTTTCATTATGATAATGTAAATTAATAATTTTATACCAAAAGAATCTTAGAAAACTTACCTAACCTTATTATAACAAGCTCAATTTAATTTAGCCTAATCCAACTAAATATATTTCAGAGAAGTTTACAATAATTTAATAATAAACACAATGAAATATATTTTTGCCGTTAGATTCAAAATGTTTTTTGCGAAATTATTGCATACACAAATTTTCGCTTGCTTTATACGGCAAGAAGAGCGTTGCTTTTTACGCCAGAATCTTAAGTTTTCACCTTTTCGGCAAGACTTATATTTTTTATTTTATTAATACACCGGCCACTTCCCACCAAGGTAGGGTGACCCGGTAAAGAAAAACTTGCATCATTATTCACTCCATCACTGTCTTGCCAGAGGCATGCTTACACTACAGTTATAGAACTGCAACATCAACACTCCTCCTTCAGAGTGCAGACACTGTACTTCCCATCTCCAGGACTCAAGTCCGGCCTGCCGGTTTCCCTGAATCCCTTCATAAAAGTTACTTTGCTCACACTCCAACAGCACGTTAAGTCCTAAAAACCATTTGTCTCCCTTCGCTCCTATCTAACAATCTCATGCATGCTTGCTGGAAGTCCAAGCCCCTCGCACACAAAATCTCCTTTACCCCCTCCCTCCAACCTTTCTTAAACCGACCTCTACCCCGCCTGCCCTCCAATATAGGTTTATAAACTCTCTACATGTCCGAACCACCTCAGGAACCCCTCCTCAGGATCACGAGTGAAAGAAGGTATGTTGGCTGGTATATTATTGAAGGATCACGAGTGAAAGAAGGTATGTTGGCTGGTATATTATTGAAGGATCACGAGTGAAAGAAAGTATATTGACTGACATATTATTGAAGGATCACGAATGAAAGAAGGTATATTGACTGACATATTATTGAAGGATCACGAATGAAAGAAGGTATATTGACTGACATATTATTGAAGGATCACGAGTGAAAGAAGGTATATTGACTGACATATTATTGAAGGATCACGAGTGAAAGAAGGTACGTTGGCTGACATATTATTGCAGGATCACGAGTGAAAGAAGGTACGTTGGCTGACATATTATTGCAGGATCACGAGTGAAAGAAGGTACGTTGGCTGACATATTATTGCAGGATCACGAGTGAAAGAAGGTATATTGACTGACATATTACTGAAGGATCACGAATGAAAGAAAGCAATATTAATGTCTTGGTATTTACTAGATAAAAGAAAAATGGCGTTTATCATTGCATTTTCTGAACACATTTGCTGAACATATTGCACTGAAAGTAACACTTGCTGGTAAATATGACTTACGAAGAAAAAACTACACAACACAAGAAACAAAACAAGTGTGGTAAGAATGTTACAATTTACTTGGGTTGAATCACACAACTATGTCTTCCTTTGCCGCTAATCAACCAAACTGGCAGTTATTAACTACGGCTGTAGGTTCCCCTAATTCACCGGTGAATAGCTGTCTGGTTTTAATATCAACCAAATGGGTCGACTCCAAATGAATTGATGTAATTGATGTAATAGTCTGGACAGAGTTTCTCATCTGACATAGATGAATACACTTACTGGTCTTTCATGTTTGCTACGTCTTCAGCAGTGAACAAATTCATTTTGTTCTCTTATTGTAATTCTCATTTGCATATCTGCCTACACTGCTGCTCCACCACACTCTACCTAATGTAAATATGTGTGGTGGAAATATAAGTATGTTCTAAGGAACTACGATTTGAGTATGTCTTTGATCTTATTCTAGGTAATAATAACCACTGTGAAAAAGTCAAATTCCAAGCGCTTTCGTGATTTATCACATCATCAACGAATTATATAAAAAAAGGCTAACAGGAAGGCATATAAGGGCGAGACTACACCTCACTGCCACCCTACAACACCACCACCTGACTTTTTATGATATTGGCAGATAGTGATCCGTGAAACACAGCTTATATTCTATCCAAACATTTATGTAATGAATCTTAAACTCTTCCCAAATTTTATTAATTATAAATGAATCCAATTAATATAACTCAAAAGCAATAATTCATATTTTCAAAACTATTTTACATGAGAGTTAATTCCATTATATTCCTGTCGACTGTGGAGTTACTTGATACAACTTTCTCAGAATTTTGAAAATCAATTGAATGGTTAAAGTCTCTCACATGAATAAATAGAGCATTAGAATCTTGTCCTCTTCTAATGCTATATTTATGTTGTTTTAATCTTAGTTCGAGACATTTACCAGATTCACCATAATAAACTTTATCACATATTTTACAACGAATCTTGTAGACATATTCGTCAACATTTCTATGGGAATTTTTTAATCATTTTTTTTACTATATCAAGATTTTTAAACATAACTTTGATATTAAAATTCATAAGTAGAGAAGGTATATCAACCAAGTTTTCATGGTAAGGGAGAACCAACATATTTTTAGTTGAATAAAGTTGTCTGTCCCTTTGTGGACTGTAAGAAGTTTTCTAGCAATTTTAAAAGATTATATATATATATATATATATATATATATATATATATATATATATATATATATATATATATATATATATATATATATATATATATATATAATCTTTCAACACAGCGGCAGTATCCCACAAAGGCGGGGTGGCCCAAAAAGAAAAACGAAAGTTTTTCTTTTTAAATTTAGTAATTTATAAAGGAAAAGGGGTTACTAGCCCCTTCCTCCCGGCATTTTAGTCGCCTCTTACGACACGCATGGCTTACGGAGGAAGAATTCTGTTCCACTTCCCCATGGAGAATTACACACACACACACACACACACACATATATATATGTATATATAAATATATATGTATATATATATATATATATATATATATATATATATATATATATATATATATATATATATATATATATATATATATACACATATATATATATATATATATATATATATATATATATATATATATATACATATATATGTGTGTGGTAGGATTGCTGGTGTCTTTTGTCTGTTTCATAAATATACAAGGTTACAGGTACGTCTTGCTACTTCTACTTACACTTAGGTCACACTACACATACATGTACACGTTTATTTATACACACTCATCTGAGTTTTCTTTGATTTTATCTTAATAGTTCTTGGTCTTATTACTTTTCCTTTTATATCCATGGGGAAGTGGAATAAGAATCTTTCCTCCGTAAGCCATGCGTGTTGTAAAAGTCAACTAAAATGCCGGGAATAATGGGCTAGTAACCCCTTTTCCTGTAAAGATTACTAAAAAGAATAAGAAGAAAATTGTCAAAGTGGGAAGTCTGAATGTGTGTGGATGTTGTGCAAATGATAAGAAAGAGATGATTGTGGATGTTATGAATGAGAAGCTGGATGTCCTGGCTTTAAGTGAAACAAAGCTGAAGGGGTGGGAGAGTTTCAGTGGAGAGGAATAAATGGGATTAGGTTAGGGATTTCAAATAGAGTTAGAGCTAAAGAAGGAGTAGCAATAATGTTGAAGGATAAGTTATGGCAGGAAAAGAGGGACTACAAATGTATTAATTCAAGTATTATGTGGAGAAAAATAAATTTTGGATGTGAAAAGTGAGTTATAGTAAGCGTATATGCACCTGGAGGAGAGAGAAGTGTAGAGGAGAGAGAGAGATTTTGGGAAATGTTGAGTGAATGCGTGGGGAGTTTTGAATCAAGTGTGAGAGTGATGGTGGTTGGGGATTTCAATGCTAAAGTGGGGAAAAATGTTGTGGAGGGAGTAGTTGGCAAATTTGGGGTGCCAGGGGTAAACGAAAATGGGGAGCCTTTAATTGAGCTTTGTGTAGAAAGATGTTTGGTAATAAGTAATACATATTTTATGAAGAAGAGGATAAATAAATATACAAGGTATGATGTAGCACGTAATGAAAGTAGTTTGTTAGATTATGTATTGGTGGATAAAAGGTTGATGGGTAGGCTCCAGGGTGTAGATGTTTATAGAGGGGCAACTGATATATCGGATCATTATTTAGTTGTAGCTACAGTTAGAGTAAGAGGTAGATGGGAAAAGAGGAAGGTGGCAACAACAAGTAAGAGGGAGGTGAAAATGTATATTATAACTAAGGGAGGAGGAAGTTCGGGTGAGATATAAGCAACTATTGGCAGAAAGGTGGGCTGGTGCAAGTATGAGTAGTGGGGGGGGGGGGGTTGAAGAGGGTTGGAATAGTTTTAAAAATGCAATATTAGAATGTGGGGCAGAAGTTTGTGGTTATAGGAGGGTGGGTGCAGGAGGAAAGAGGAGTGATTGGTGGAATGAAGTAAAGGGTGTGATGAAAGAGAAAAAGGCAGCTTATGAGAGGTTTTTACAAAGCAGAAGTGTTATAAGAAGAGTAGAGTATATGGAGAGTAAAAGAAAGGTGAAGAGAGTGGTGAGAGAATGCTAAAGGAGAGCAGATGATAGAGTGGGAGAGGCACTGTCAAGAAATTTTAATGAAAATAAGAAAAAAAATTGGAGTTAAACAAGTTAAGAGAGCCTAGAGAACGAATGGATTTGTCAGTTAAAAACAGAGTAGGAGTTAGTAGATGGGGAGATGGAGGTATTGGGAAGATGGCGAGAATATTTTGAGGAATTTTTAAATGTCGACGAAGAAAGGGAAGCGGTAATTTCATGCACTGACCAGGGAGGTATACCATCTTTTAGGAGTGAAGAAGAGCAAGATGTGAGTGTGGTGAAGGTGCTTGAGGCATTACGTAGGATGAAAGGGGGTAAAGCAGATAGAACTGACGGGATCATGACAGAAATGTTAAAAGCAGGGGGGGATAAAGTGTTGTAGTGGTTGGTATATTTGTTTAATAAATGTATGAATTGGGGAAGGTACGTAGGGATTGGCGGAGAGCATGTATAGTCCCTTTATATAAAGGGAAAGGGGACAAAAGAGATTGTAAAAATTATAGAGGAATAAGTTTACTGAGTATACCAGGAAAAGTGTACGGTAGGGTTATAATTGAAAGAATTAGAGGTAAGACAGAATGTAGGAATGCGGATGAGCAGGGAGGTTTTAGAGTGGGTAGGGGATGTGTAGATCAAGTGTTGAGGCATATATGTGAACAGTATTTAGATAAAGGTAGGAAAGTTTTTGTAATAAAGTTGGTAGAATTACTGACAATATGTAAAGCACTAGGACACAAGTGCAACTAAGGTGACATTTTATTGTGGCAATGTTTCGTTTTCCAGGAGCTTTATCAAGCTGTTGATAAAGCTCCTGGAGAGTGAAACATTGCCACAATAAAATGTCACATTAGTTGCACTTGTGTCCTTTTACTTTACAGGAAAGTTTTTATTGCATTTATGGATTTAGATAAGGCATATAACAGAGTGGATAGGGAAGCAATGTGGCAGATGTTGCAAGTATATGGAATAAGAGGTAAGTTACTAAATGCTGTTAAGAGTTTTTATGAGGATAGTGAGGCTCAGGTTAGGGTGTGTAGAAGAGAGGGAGAATACTTCCCAGTAAATGTAGGTCTCAGACAGGGATGTGTAATGTCACCATGGTTGTTTAATATATTTATAGATGGGGTTGTAAAAGAAGTAAATGCTAGGGTGTTCGGGAGAGGGGTGGGATTAAATTATGGGGAATCAAATACAAAATGGGAATTGACACACTTGCGTTTTGCTGATGATACTGAGCTTATGGGAGATTCTAAAGAAAAACTGCAAAGGTTAGTGGATGAGTTTGGAAGTGTGTGTAAAGGTAGAAAGTTGAAAGTGAACATAGAAAAGAGTAAGGTGATGAGGGTATCAAATGAATTAGATAAAGAAAAATTGGATATCAAATTGGGGAGGAGGAGTATGGAAGAAGTGAATGTTTTCAGATATTTGGGAGTTGACATGTCGGCGGATGGATTTATGAAGGATGAGGTTAATCATAGAATTGAGTGGTGCGTTGAGGTATATGTGGAGACAAAAAAACGTTATCTATGGAGGCAAAGAAGGGAATGTATGAAAGTATAGTAGTACCAACACTCTTATATGGGTGCGAAGTTTGGGTTGTGAATGCAGCAGCGAGGAGACGGTTGGAGGCAGTGGAGATGTCCTGTCTAAGGGCAATGTGTGGTGTAAATATTATGCAGAAAATTCGGAGTGTGGAAATTAGGGAAAGGTGTGGAGTTAATAAAAGTATTAGTCAGAGGGTTGAAGAGGGGTTGTTGAGGTGGTTTGGTCATTTAGACAGAATGGATCAAAGTAGAATGACATGTAGAGCGTATAAATCTGTAGTGGAAGGAAGGCGGGGTAGGGATCGTCCTCGAAAAGGTTGGAGGGAAGGGGTAAAGGAGGTTTTGTGAGCGAGGGGCTTGGACTTCCAGCAAGCGTGCGTGAGCGTGCTAGATAGGAGTAAATGGAGACGAATGGTATCTGGGACCTGACGATCTGTTGGAGTGTGAGCCGGGTAATATTTGGTGAAGGGATTCAGGGAAACCGGTTATTTTTATATAGCCAGACTTGAGTCCTGGAAATGGGAAGTACAATGCCTGCACTATAAAGGAGGGGTTTGGGATATTGGCAGTTTGGAGGGATATGTTGTGTATCTTTATAGGTATATGCTTCTAAACTGTTGTGTTCTGAGCACCTCTGCAAAAACAGTGATTATGTGTGAGGTGAATGATGATGAAAGTATTTTCTTTCTGGGGATTTTTTTTTTTTTGGGTCACCCTGCCTCTATATATATACATTATACATATATATAGAACAGGCGGTTAAACTAGAAAAATGTATTTACACGTAAATGCCCATAAGAAAGGAACTGTTTGTATCTAGTTGTGTGTACGGAGGTTGAGTCATGGCACCCAAGATTAATACCACGATGCTCAACCAGCTGTTATTATACACTTGAGACGAGTAGTGGAAACCCCCTTTTACCATACACTTTGTTGGCCGGAAAAGAGAGGCAAAGGAAGAAATAAGTACTTAGTCCCTGTAGAGTAAATGATAATAGTAGAGTAAATGGTAATAGAGTCAATGATAATAGTAGGGCAAGTGATAATAGTTGACTGACAGATTTCTCACCCCCTCCCCCTTACCTCCTGGGCTCAACCAGAGAACTAATAATACACAATATCATCTGATCTGATCTTTATTTGTTTTGTAACTTATTAGAATATCACTGTTTTTTATATATTTGTATTTGATACAAATACATATGTTATTACGTTGATACATATTAACACGTTTTTATAATACCTCCTCAAACGGGCCTTCCATTTAATTAAAACAAACTACTACAGCATTTATGGAAATTTTAACATCTTAATAAAGTATTTCATTTTGATCTCGACCTGAAATCCTCCTTCCCTTAATTATATCCCTCGTAACACGTCTAAAAATATTTACACTTTATTTTCCACTCATTACCTTGTGAATATTAAAACACAAATATCGTGCAGTTCACACGTTATAAAGTTCATTAATCTTTCTGACAACAAATAACCATTACTATATTCTCCATTTTTCAAGTCTTAACTCCATTATTTTAATTTTATTTACTGACATATTATGCAAACATTTGTCTAGATATACAGAGTACCTGTTCACCAGAGTACCTGTTCACCAGAGTACCTGTTCACCAGAGTACCTGTTCACCAGAGTACCTGTTCACCAGAGTACCTGTTCACCAGAGTACCTGTTCACCAGAGTACCTGTTCACCAGAGTCCATGTGCACCACAGTACCTGTGCACCAGAGTACCTGTGCACCATAGTACCTGTGCACCATAGTACCTGTGCACCAGAGTACCTGTGCAACAGAGTACCTATTCGATGACTGTGTTATACTTCTCATCACAACACCAGTTCACTAGGTCACTTGATGTACATTAGGACGATTCCGATTGAACACCAGCGATCATCTAACATTCCCTACTTAAATAAATGCTTTTCAAAATCCGTTGGACACCTGTAGTGCTGGGCTGTAGATCTGAAAAAAAACATACCACAGGTGGGGTTAGAACCCGCAATCAGAGAGTCATAAAACTCCAGACCATGGGATCGAGTCTGCTTAGTTCACTGAATTGTTACAACCCCAGTACAGTGGAACCTCGGCTTAAGAATTTAGTCCGTTCCGAGGACTTGTTCGTATGCTGGGTTAATTTTCCCCATTTAAATTAACTGAATTGGAATTAATTCGTTCCAGCTGAATTCCAGCTCTCAGGAGGCATGACAAAATAACCCTAAACATCAACTCAACGGCTTATTTATGTGTCACAAATCATCTAATATGACATAAACAATATAAAAAACATAGAAACCTGATATACACTCTAGAATGAATAAAATATGTCACGTGGACGGCAGAGGGAAGGAGAGTGGTCGCTATGTACAATTTTTATGTTCATCTTATTACACTACATATCTGGTTTGTGCTTATCAATAATTTCTTGCTTTAATTCCATTCAAATCATCCTCTTTTTCTTCTCGGCAATGTCCTTTGTACTTGAGTTCTTAGGACCCATGGTTAGAAAAACGAAATCTGGCGAATTAACTGCACGAAATGTATGGAAATCCTGAGAATTCCTTAGACCGCGAAGGCAGCCCCGTAAGCACACGTACACTGGTGACCATTGTGGTGGTGTTGTCAAACTAAATTATACGCAGTACGTACATAGTTATATTATTTATTATACGTAATTATTATGATTTATCATTATTATATACGTATTATTATAATAATAATTATTTTTAATTTAGGGACCTGGAGCACAGATCCAATTCCCTAGATCAAGAGCCCCTAACTATGTGCGTACTACTACTCCTAATAATAGTAATACAATATAATAATAATAATAATAACTGTAAGGAGAAACTTCAGAAGGCTGCCAGTAGTTGGCGCCACCATCAGTAAAACATTGGCAACCACTGGTACACTTTTCACCTGTCTAGACTTAAGTAGTCTATTAGTATTAGGTTAAGTCTGCTTGAAATGCCTCAGCATGACAGAGGCTTTATTTGCTCCAGCCATATTATATGTAAAGACACATTGTAACCTTTGCAAAGAAATAAATATTTTATTTATTTAGTTAAGGAACCTCTCTTGATGGGGAAGTTCGCATCGTGAAATTTTGTTCGTATCCAGAAGCAAAAAATCGACCGAACGACGGTTCGTATCCTGAAAAATTCAGATGGTGGGGCGTTCGTAAGCCGAGGTTCAACTGTACTAACAATTTTTGGGAATATCAAAGTAAATTACCATCGTTCTTCCCAGGATGATGGAAACAGATTTGTCTGAGTAAAGGTGGAATCAATTTCTCTTATAAATAAATGCTTGAATGCAGTCGTCTTGAGACTGGATTCTCGGAGGAGGTGAACTAGCTTGTATAATGCACCACGAACACGCTCTTGTGGAATGCTACAACCAGTCGAATTGTTTACAGACTTTGCTTCATTGAAAACTTGTCAAAGATATCTTCCTCAAAGGCAATCACTCAGGAGGTGCAGAGTGGAGTCGCACTCAGTGCTTGTAGCTTAAGCTGGGAGCATCACCATGTTATGCCAGGTCAACAGTATCCCTCATGTCTAGTACAACTATACAGCTGATCTTAGATATATCGAGTTACTTGTGCGGCATAGTAAAAATGTTTCTCTCTCCCCCCCCTCTCTCTCTCTCTCTCTCTCTCTCTCTCTCTCTCTCTCTTTACACAAGGTTTGACAAGGTTAGGTTGTGGATCCCTAGCTTTACTGACATGCTATTTCGAAGTTCAGGATTCCTAACTTTATTGACAAGCTTAGAGCTCTTACGTATATCAGCTCTCTCTCTCTCTCTCTCTCTCTCTCTCTCTCTCTCTCTCTCTCTCTCTCTCGTAAGATCTGGCTTAATGTGGAGAGAGTAGAGTGGCTTCGCCTAGCTTTTTTTTTTTACAGCCAAGTCTTTCCTGGCAAGCTGAAGACTTTGCATACAAACGAGGTCATTTGTGTGCGGGAAGGTAGCCATTCATGTCTCCCAAAGAACGACATACTTCTAATTGTCTCGTTTGCTAGTTAATAATGCAGCTAGTCTGAGTGTGTTTTCTGACACCAGAAGACAGAGAAAGTATGATGATAATGAAAAAATATTTTTTTACAGGTTGTCTTTTGAAAGTAATGATGGTAAGTACAGTGATGTGTCGTATGATACAGGCGTAGTGTATTACACCTACGTCTGTATCGTACTTCACTACACTCACAAACTGTATAATTCTCTTTCCAATCAGCCAGGTTACTACACACATTACGTCAACACTACCCATATTCTACATGTCTCTAAGACCCATCTCACCCTTCCTACAATGTATCCCCATGTTACTTGCTACAATGTATCCCCCACGTTACTTGCTACAATGTATCCCCCACGTTACTTGCTACAATGTATCCCCCACGTTACTTGCTACAATGTATCCCCCACGTTACTTGCTACAATGTATCCCCCACGTTACTTGCTACAATGTATCCCCCACGTTACTTGCTACGATGTATCCCCCACGTTACTTGCTACAATGTATCTCCACGTTACTTGCTACAATGTATCTCCACGTTACTTGCTACAGTGTATATCCACGTTACTTGCTACAGTGTATCTCCACGTTACTTGCTACAATGTATCTCCACGTTACTTGCTACAATGTATCTCCACGTTACTTGCTACAATGTATCTCCACGTTACTTGCTACAGTGTATCTCCACGTTACTTGTTACAATGTATCTCCACGTTACTTGCTACAATGTATCTCCACGTTACTTGCTACAATGTATCTCCACGTTACTTGCTACAATGTATCTCCACGTTACTTGCTACAATGTATCCCCCACGTTACTTGCTACAATGTATCCCCCACGTTACTTGCTACAATGTATCTCCACGTTACTTGTTACAATGTATCTCCACGTTACTTGCTACAATGTATCTCCACGTTACTTGCTACAATGTATCCCCCACGTTACTTGCTACAATGTATCTCCACGTTACTTGCTACAATGTATCCCCCACGTTACTTGCTACAATGTATCCCCCACGTTACTTGCTACAATGTATCTCCACGTTACTTGCTACAATGTATCTCCACGTTACTTGCTACAATGTATCTCCACGTTACTTGCTACAATGTATCTCCACGTTACTTGCTACAATGTATCTCAACGTTACTTGCTACAATGTATCTCCACGTTACTTGCTACAATGTATCTCCACGTTACTTGCTACAATGTATCTCCACGTTACTTGCTACAATGTATCTCCACGTTACTTGCTACAATGTATCTCCACGTTACTTGCTACAATGTATCTCCACGTTACTTGCTACAATGTATCTCCACGTTACTTGCTACAATGTATCTCCACGTTACTTGCTACAATGTATCTCCACGTTACTTGCTACAATGTATCTCCACGTTACTTTGATCTACCTGGGTTTAGTTTCACATATGTAATGTGTCCAGCAGCCGTCGCTACCTCTTCTGATATCATTGTAAAATATTTCCAAAATTAGATCCCGTGATATTAATTTTTCTCTTTCAACCATGATTCGTTTTTTTTTTTTTAACTACCCTGCATTTTCTTTCATCTACTGTTCTCTTTCATCTATCGTTTCTCTTATCCACATTATTCCCTGTTATCAACTATTCCCTCATGTACAGTTTCTTCTACGGTTGTTTCTTCCACCATATAATCAGTTCTCAACTCAGGGTTCAGGTCTAACACAGTGTTAGCAATACCTGGGTGGACATTGACAGAATGCTTGATAGACAATAATTGATACCGATAACAGAGAGGTATAAATGAAAATAATGTTATTAATGATAAAAACATCGACAAGTTACTGAAAATGAACTTCAAAGATGTGAAGGAATAAGCAGAAGGGAGCTTACAAAGCGTCCATGGTAAGAATGTAAGTCAATCACTGCAGTTACTACTAGGAGCATACAGCTGGTTCAGTATACACAGCTCTATGCCCTGGAGTTACCTGGAGAGAGTTCCGGGGGTCAACGCCCCCGCGGCCCGGTCTGTGACCAGGCCTCCTTAGGTCAGTGTCCCAGGATGCGACCCACACCAGTCGACTAACACCCAGGTACCCATTTTACTGATGGGGAACATAGACAACAGGTGGAAAGAAACACGTCCAATGTTTCTACTCTGGCTGGGAATCGAACCCAGGCCCTCGCCGTGTGAAGCGAGAGCGTTAACCACCAGGCCACCAGAGCCCTGGTTTTATTATTGATGTGCTTGAGTCTCGGTTGGCCAGCCTCATCAATCAACAAAATAAACCAGGTTAACGATCGCTTCCTCATAGGGATGTTATGTTCCCTAAAGAATGAAAAGTAACCTGAGTTTTGAGACCAGTTTACCTGGAGTCATTATTATTCACTGAGGTGAAGAAGTGTTATCAGTAGACAACACAGAGTTGAAGGAAATGATAGAATGAAATAACAGCTGTGAAGTAGAGGAGGCAATAGTACTGGCAGACGTAGACAAGTGTTCTGGCTATAGATCTACATATGGTGGCATAACTTCTCGAAAGCGGCAGAAATAGACGATATGAAAATATTGACCAATATCCACAGGTTATTGATGGATCACGACGGATTATGAAGGTACACGCGTTGAGTATTTATCTGTACTCTGTTTTCCTTCTGTCATCGCTCTTCTCCAAGTCTAATTTACTCTCTCTCTCTCTCTCTCTCTGTCGCTCGCCATTCCGTATTAATTCCTCTTTCTGAAGTCTACTTTTTGCTTGCACTCCCTTTCCTCCTTATCTCTCACTTTCCCACCTTTCTGTTCTACCCTCTTCCACTTCCTAAAACCCTAGAATTCTCTAATTCGTTCTTTTTTTTTTCTCTCTCTCTCTCACTATCTCTCTTCCTCCCGTCCTCTGTCTTCTTATAGTATATAGAACTTTGCTCAGACTGATGGAACCGAGCTGTCCTCAATGATTTATTAGTCGTATCATGAAATGAAGAAAGATCCTCGACTTCATGTTAAGAAAGTGGACAAAGAAAATTTAATAAACAACCTAGAACCTTACTGAGAGGTAATGAGGAATTAATTAAACAATTATCTGCAACACTACCATATATGTACCGTTTGATTACAACCCATAAGCCCGGTTTTCCAGCCAGATCTATAATTAGTTCTGTAGGACCGGTATCATATGCCTTGTCAAAATGGTTAGTAAAAATATTAACTCTTTTGCTTGGCAACATTTCTGAAGCCCACTTAAAAAATAATGTTGATCTTATTGACAAATTGCAAAATATCAACATGTCTAATGAGTTTACACTTGTCAGTTTTGATGTCACTGCGTTGTTAACGAGAGTCACTGTTCCCGTCTTGCTATCTTCTTTGGAAGAAGAATTAGATGAGTTCTCTTAGCCTCTTGATAAAATTACCAGCCATCTCATCTCTCTTTTCCTTCCTCCCTTCCACTCCCTTTTACCTCTAGGAAAAAAAATGATAGCTCAGAGGGGGACTTGAAGACCCCAGGGATCAGAGGGGAATGGTTCTGGTAAGGACGAATGGATGGAAGAGTAATGCAAATGGCTGGAACAAGAGTAGGAGAGAAAACTAGAAGAGTTTTCTGTGAATATGGAGAAAGAGCTTTCTGTGAAACTGGAAAAAAGGTTGGAGGAGGAGAAGAATTGGGAGTCCCAAGTTGAAGCTGCAGTAGCCAGGATAAAGGTCCTATAAGATGACGGAAATAGGCTGAAGGGAGCTACTGGGGTATTGACCAGAGGAGGCACGGCAACTGAAGCTGGTACACCCCTACTGACAAGGGGCTCAATGGGAAGGAAGGAGACTTAAGTTATGTTAAGCCCCTATCAGCCCACCAAGCAGGGCCAAGGTATGAAGGGGAAGAGCAGCTGAGTACAGGTGGTGAGGAGGACAGGTCATATGCAGAGGCCCGACCATGCCACCAAGAGTTAGAGGAAAAAATAAGGTAGAAAATGGCCATGTACAGACAGGAACCAGAGACACAGAGGGAAAGGCAGTGTGAGGAGGAGAGGTCGAAGTCAGTGTTTATTCATGGGCTGCAGGAGAGTGAGGGAAGGACACATACTGAAAGACGGCAGGCAGAAAGACAGGAGATTGGGAACATCATCAAATAGGTGAAAAAGGAATTGTCTGAGATTGTAAATTTTGAGAATAAGGGGAGGAGAAGGGGAGAAAACAACCGATCAAGCTGATTTTCAGGACTATCAATGCAAAACAGGATCCTCCAAGAGAAACCACGGTTGAAGGACTCGGCAGAATACAAGAGGGTGTTCCTAAACCAAGACAGAACAAAAACAGAATGACAGCAACTGATAGAGAGGACACAAAAGCAAAAGGAGCTAGGAGGAGAGACGAGGACAAAATCAGCAAAAGGACAACCAGAGCAAGGCAGAGCAACAAGTTCAAGCACACACTGAACCACCCCCAGAACACCACAATCAACCATGCTGTCTCAACAGAGACCACAATCCACATAGCCCCCACCCCACACTATGCTATAGAAGCCTGCAGTACACTGCCAGGTCCCCCACTCTTACAGACCCCCCAAACACAGTGTTGGAAAGGAAACTGAAGGTATGGTACACCAACGCTGATGGAATAACAAATAAGTGGTAAGAGTGCCATGAAAGAGTCAAAGAGGCATCACTGGACATAATACCTTTCACAGAAACCAAGCTCACAGGGATGATAACAGATGCCATCTTTCCAACGGGATATCAGATCCTGAAGAAAGACACAGGGAACACAGGGGGTGGAGGAGTGGCACTGCTCATCAAAAACCAATAGTAATTTGATGAGCTGGAGAGAGGAATCAGAGGAGAAGCAAGAGATTACATAGCACTAACGCATCAGTTTGGAGATCCCAAGATGGTGATTGCAGTGATGTATAACCCACCACCGGTGGCCTGGTGGTTAAAGCTCTCGCTTTGTACACAGAGCCTGGGTTCGATTCCCGGGTGGAAACATTTCGACGCGTTTCCTTACACCTGTTGTCCTGTTCACCTAGCAGTAAATAGGTACCTGGGCGTTAGCCGACTGGCGTGGGTCGCATCCTGGGGGACAAGATTGAGGACCCCAATGGAAATAAGTTAGAAAGTCCTCAATGACGCACTGACTTTTTTGGGTTATCCTGGGTGGCTAACCCTCCGGGGTTAAAAATCCGAACGAAATCTTATCTTAACAGAAAGAGGCCAAGGCAAGAAGAGTATGATTAGAGTAATAGAGCGATGGTTGACACTGGCAATGCAAGCAGGGCAAAGCTACTGATCATGGGTGACTTCAACCACAAGGAAATCGATTGGGAAGACTTGGAGCCACATGGGGGCCAAGAAATGTGAAGGGCTAAGATGATGGAGGTGATACTGAAAAACTTCATGTACCAACACGTAAGGGACACTACCAAGAGAGAGGAGAGGATGAACCAGAGAGACTGGACCTAGTATTCAGCTTGAATAGTGCAGATATTGAGGACATCATATATGAAAGACCCCTTGGGGCCAGTGATCATGTGGTTTTAAGTTTCGAATATGTAGTAGAGTTACAAGTGGAGAGGGAAGTGGGAAGGGCCGGATGAATGAAGCCAAACTGCAAGAAAGGGGACTATGCAAGCATGAAGAACTTCCTGAACGGGGTTCAGTGGGACAGAGAACTGGCAGGGAAGTCAGTGGACGAGATGATGGACTGTGTGTGTACAATATGCAAGGAAGCTGAGGAGAGGTTTTAACCCAAGGTAACAGGAATAATGAAAGCCAGGATGAGCCAGTGGTTCATCCAAAGGTGCATGGAGGCCAAAACCAAATGTGCTAGGTAATGGAAGAAGTATAGAAGGCAAGGGACCCAGAAGAATAAGGATACCAGTCGTAGAGCCAGAAACGAATATGCACAGGTAAGACGGGAGGCCCAAAGGCAATATGAGGCTGACATAGCAGCGACAGCCAAATCTGACCCAAAGCTGTTGTACAGGCATATCAGGAGGAAAATAACAGTCAAGGACCAGGTAATCAGGCTGAGGAAGGAAGGAGGGGAGGTCATAAGAAACGACTGCGAAGTATGTGAGGAACTCAACATGAGATTCAAGGAAGTGTTCACAAAGGAGACAGAAGCGCCTCCAGAAAGGCAGAGAGGTGGGGTACACCTTCAAGTGTTGGAAACAATATATACAACCGAGGAAGAAGTGAAGAGGCTGTTAAGCAAGCGAGATACCTCAAAGGCAATAGGGCCTGATATCTCTCCATGGTTCCTGAGAGAGGGAGCAGAGGCACTTTGTGTACCACTAACAACTATCTTCAGCACGTCTATCGAAACCGGACAACTACCGGAAGTATGGAAGACAGCAAATGTGATCCCAATTTTTAAAAAAAGGAGACAGACGTGAAGCATTAAACTACAGAGCAGTGTCACTGACGTGTATAGTATGCAAGGTCATGGAGAAGTTTATCAGGAGAAGAGTTGTGAAGCACCTAAAAAGGAATGAGTTTAACGACAGCCAGCACAGTTTCAGGGACGGGAAATCCTGTGTCACAAACCTACAGGAGTTCTATGACACGGTGACAGCAGAAAGAAAAGAGAGAGAGGGGTGGGTGGATTGCATTTTCTTGGACTGTAAGAAGGCGTTTGACACAGTACCACACAAGAGATTAGAGCGGAAGCTGCAGGACCAGGCAGGGATAACCGGGAAGGCACTACAATGGATCAGGGAATACCTGTCAGGAAGACAGCGAGTCATGGTACGTGGGCGCCTGTAACGAGCGTGGTGCCACAGGGACCAGTCCTAGGACTGGTGTTGTTTCTGGTATTTGTGAACTACATGACGGAAGGAATATAATCCGAAGTGTCCCTGTTTGCAGATGATGTGAAGTTGAGAAGAATTTAATCAGACGAGGACCAGGCAGAACAACAATGGTACCTGGACAGGCTGCGGGCCTGGTCCAGCAACTGGCTCGTGAAATTCAACCCCACCATGTGCAAAGTCATGAAGATTAGAGAAAAGTAAAATCTAGGGGGCCAGAGCCTACAAACCTCACTCAAGGAAAAGGATCTTGGTGTGTGTATAACACCAGGCACATCTGAGGTGCACATCAACCAAATAATTTCTGAGGCATATGGGCGCCTAGCAAACCTAAGAACAGCATTCCGACATCTAAATAAGGAGTCATTCAGGACCCTGTACACTGTGTAGGTTAAAACCATATTGGAATATGCTGCGCAAGTTTGGAACCCTCACCTAGCCAAGCATGTAAGGAAACCAGAGAAAGTGCAAAGGTTTGCATCAAGACTAGTCCCGGAGCTAACGGGGTATGTCCTACTAGGAGAGATTAAGGGAAATTGACCTGATACCACTTTAAGACAGGAGAGATAGGGGGGATATGATAACGACATATAAAATACTGAGAGGAATTGAAAAGGCGGACAGAGACGGAATGTTCCAGAGATGGGACACAGCAACAAGGGGTCACAGTGGGAAGTTATGAAGTATTTCTTCAGTCACAGAGTAGTCAGGAAATGGAATAGCCTGGGTAGTGATACAGTGGAGGCAGGATCCATACATAGTTTTAAGAAGAGGTATGATAAAGCTCATGGTGCAGGAAGAATGACCCAGTAGCTGCCAATTAAGAGGCGGGGCTAGGAGCTATCTGGAGAGTTTACCTTGAGAGAGTTCCGGGGATCAACGCCCCCGCGGCCCGGTCTGTGACCAGGCCTCATGGTGGATCAGAGCCTGATCGACCAGGCTGTTACTGCTGGCTGCACGCAATCCAACGTACGAGTAACAGCCCGGCTGGTCAGGTACCGACTTTAGGTGCTAGTCCAGTGCCTGCTTGAAGACAGCCAAGGGTTTATTGGTAATCCCCCTTATGTATGCTGGGAGGCCCCTGCAACCACAACTAGGTGATCACTCACAATATATATATATATATATATATATATATATATATATATATATATATATATATATATATATATATATTATAGGTAGTAGGTTGGTAGACAGCAACCACCCAGGGAAGTACTACTTTCCTGCCAGATGACTGTGAAACAAAATCCTGTAACTGTTTTGCATGATGGTAGGATTGCTGGTTTCTTTTTCTGTCTCATAAACACGCTAGATAACAGGGATATCTTGCTACTCCTACTTACACTTTGGTCACACTTCACAGACACGCACATGCATATATATATATATACATATATCTAGGTTTTTCTCCTTTTTCTAAATAGCTCTTGTTCTTTTTTATTTCTTCTATTGTCCATGGGAAGTGGAAAAGAATCTTTCCTCCGTAAGCCATGCGTGTCGTATGAGGCGACTAAAATGCCGGGAGCAATGGGCCAGTAACCCCTTCTCCTGTATACATTTACTAAAAAAAAGAAGAAGAAAAACTTTATAAAACTGGGATGCTTAATGGTGCGTGGATGTAGTGCGGATGACAAGAAACAGATGATTGCTGATGTTATGAATGAAAAGAAGTTGGATGTCCTGGCCCTAAGCGAAACAAAGCTGAAGGGGGTAGGAGAGTTTCAGTGGGGGGAAATAAATGGGATTAAATCTGGAGTATCTGAGAGAGTTAGAGCAAAGGAAGGGGTAGCAGTAATGTTAAATGATCAGTTATGGAAGGAGAAAAGAGAATATGAATGTGTAAATTCAAGAATTATGTGGATTAAAGTAAAGGTTGGATGCGAGAAGTGGGTCATAATAAGCGTGTATGCACCTGGAGAAGAGAGGAATGCAGAGGAGAGAGAGAGATTTTGGGAGATGTTAAGTGAATGTATAGGAGCCTTTGAACCAAGTGAGAGAGTAATTGTGGTAGGGGACCTGGATGCTAAAGTAGGAGAAACTTTTAGAGAGGGTGTGGTAGGTAAGTTTGGGGTGCCAGGTGTAAATGATAATGGGAGCCCTTTGATTGAACTTTGTATAGAAAGGGGTTTAGTTATAGGTAATACATATTTTAAGAAAAAGAGGATAAATAAGTATACACGATATGATGTAGGGCGAAATGACAGTAGTTTGTTGGATTATGTATTGGTAGATAAAAGACTGTTGAGTAGACTTCAGGATGTACATGTTTATAGAGGGGCCACAGATATATCAGATCACTTTCTAGTTGTAGCTACACTGAGAGTAAAAGGTAGATGGGATACAAGGAGAATAGAAGCATCAGGGAAGAGAGAGGTGAAGGTTTATAAACTAAAAGAGGAGGCAGTTAGGGTAAGATATAAACAGCTATTGGAGGATAGATGGGCTAATGAGAGCATAGGCAATGGGGTCGAAGAGGTATGGGGTAGGTTTAAAAATGTAGTGTTAGAGTGTTCAGCAGAAGTTTGTGGTTACAGGAAAGTGGGTGCAGGAGGGAAGAGGAGCGATTGGTGGAATGATGATGTAAAGAGAATAGTAAGGGAGAAAAAGTTAGCATATGAGAAGTTTTTACAAAGTAGAAGTGATGCAAGGAGGGAAGAGTATATGGAGAAAAAGAGAGAGGTTAAGAGAGTGGTGAAGCAATGTAAAAAGAGAGCAAATGAGAGAGTGGGTGAGATGTTATCAACAAATTTTGTTGAAAATAAGAAAAAGTTTTGGAGTGAGATTAACAAGTTAAGAAAGCCTAGAGAACAAATGGATTTGTCAGTTAAAAATAGGAGAGGAGAGTTATTAAATGGAGAGTTAGAGGTATTGGGAAGATGGAGGGAATATTTTGAGGAATTGTTAAATGTTGATGAAGATAGGGAAGCTGTGATTTCGTGTATAGGGCAAGGAGGAATAACATCTTGTAGGAGTGAGGAAGAGCCAGTTGTGAGTGTGGGGGAAGTTCGTGAGGCAGTAGGTAAAATGAAAGGAAGTAAGGCAGCGGGGATTGATGGGATAAAGATAGAAATGTTAAAAGCAGGTGGGGATATAGTTTTGGAGTGGTTGGTGCAATTATTTAATAAATGTATGGAAGAGGGTAAGGTACCTAGGGATTGGCAGAGAGCATGCATAGTTCCTTTGTATAAAGGCAAAGGGGATAAAAGAGAGTGCAAAAATTATAGGGGGATAAGTCTGTTGAGTGTACCTGGTAAAGTGTATGGTAGAGTTATAATTGAAAGAATTAAGAGTAAGACGGAGAATAGGATAGCAGATGAACAAGGAGGCTTTAGGAAAGGTAGGGGGTGTGTGGACCAGGTGTTTACAGTGAAACATATAAGTGAACAGTATTTAGATAAGGCTAAAGAGGTCTTTGTGGCATTTATGGATTTGGAAAAGGCGTATGACAGGGTGGATAGGGGGGCAATGTGGCAGATGTTGCAAGTGTATGGTGTAGGAGGTAGGTTACTGAAAGCAGTGAAGAGTTTTTACGAGGATAGTGAGGCTCAAGTTAGAGTATGTAGGAAAGAGGGAAAATTTTTCCAAGTAAAAGTAGGCCTTAGACAAGGATGTGTGATGTCACCGTTGTTGTTTAATATATTTATAGATGGGGTTGTAAGAGAAGTAAATGAGAGGGTCTTGGCAAGAGGCGTGGAGTTAAAAGATAAAGAATCACACACAAAGTGGGAGTTGTCACAGCTGCTCTTTGCTGATGACACTGTGCTCTTGGGATATTCTGAAGAGAAGCTGCAGAGATTGGTGGATGAATTTGGTAGGGTGTGCAAAAGAAGAAAATTAAAGGTGAATACAGGAAAGAGTAAGGTTATGAGGATAACAAAAAGATTAGGTGATGAAAGATTGAATATCAGATTGGAGGGAGAGAGTATGGAGGAGGTGAACGTATTCAGATATTTGGGAGTGGACGTGTCAGCGGATGGGTCTATGAAAGATGAGGTGAATCATAGAATTGATGAGGGAAAAAGAGTGAGTGGTGCACTTAGGAGTCTGTGGAGACAAAGAACTTTGTCCTTGGAGGCAAAGAGGGGAATGTATGAGAGTATAGTTTTACCAACGCTCTTATATGGGTGTGAAGCGTGGGTGATGAATGTTGCAGCGAGGAGAAGGCTGGAGGCAGTGGAGATGTCATGTCTGAGGGCAATGTGTGGTGTGAATATAATGCAGAGAATTCGTAGTTTGGAAGTTAGGAGGAGGTGCGGGATTACCAAAACTGTTGTCCAGAGGGCTGAGGAAGGGTTGTTGAGGTGGTTTGGACATGTAGAGAGAATGGAGCGAAACAGAATGACTTTAAGAGTGTATCAGTCTGTAGTGGAAGGAAGGCGGGGTAGGGGTCGGCCTAGGAAGGGTTGGAGGGAGGGGGTAAAGGAGGTTTTGTGTGCGAGGGGCTTGGACTTCCAGCAGGCATGCGTGAGCGTGTTTGATAGGAGTGAATGGAGACAAATGGTTTTTAATACTTGACGTGCTGTTGGAGTGTGAGCAAAGTAACATTTATGAAGGGATTCAGGGAAACCGGCAGGCCGGACTTGAGTCCTGGAGATGGGAAGTACAGTGCCTGCACTCTGAAGGAGGGGTGTTAATGTTGCAGTTTAAAAACTGTAGTGTAAAGCACCCTTCTGGCAAGACAGTGATGGAGTGAATGATGGTGAAAGTTTTTCTTTTTCGGGCAACCCTGCCTTGGTGGGAATCGGCCAGTGTGATAATAAAAATAAAAAAAATATATATATATATATATATATATAGATATATATATATATATATATATATATATATATATATATATATATATATATATATATATATATATACATATATATATAAATATATATAATGTATATATATATATATATATATATAATGTATATAAATATGTAGAAGTGATGCAAGGATGGAAGAGTATATGGAGAAAAAGAGAGAGGTTAAGAGAGTGGTGAAGCAATGTAAAAAGAGAGCAAATGAGAGAGTGGGTGAGATGTTATCAACAAATTTTGTTGAAAATAAGAAAAAGTTTTGGAGTGAGATTAACAAGTTAAGAAAGCCTAGAGAACAAATGGATTTGTCAGTTAAAAGTAGGAAAGGAGAGTTATTAAATGGAGAGTTAGAGGTATTGGGAAGATGGAGGGAATATTTTGAGGAATTGTTAAATGTTGATGAAGATAGGGAAGCTGTGATTTCGTGTATAGGGCAAGGAGGAATAACATCTTGTAGGAGTGAGGAAGAGCCAGTTGTGAGTGTGGGGGAAGATCGTGAGGCAGTAGGTAAAATGAAATGGGGTAAGGCAGCCGGGATTGATGGGATAAAGATAGAAATGTTGAAAGCAGGTGGGGATATAGTTTTGGAGTGGTTGGTGCAATTATTTAATAAATGTATGGAAGAGGGTAAGGTACCTAGGGACTGGCAGAGAGCATGTATAGTTCCTTTGTATAAAGGCAAATGGGACAAAAGAGAGTGCAAAAATTATAGGGGGATAAGTCTGTTGAGTATACCTGGTAAAGTGTATAGTAGAGTTAATATTGAAAGAATTAAGAGTAAGACGGAGAATAGGATAGCAGATGAATAAGGAGGCTTTAGGAAAGGTAGGGGGTGTGTGGACCAGGTGTTTACAGTGAAACATATAAGTGAACAGTATTTAGATAAGGTTAAAGAGGTTTTTGTGGCATTTATGGATTTGGAAAAGGCGTATGACAGGGTGGATAAGGAGACAATGTGGCAGATGTTGCAGGTGTATGGTATAGGAGGTAGGTTACTGAAAGTTGTGAAGAGTTTTTTCGAGGATAGTGAAGCTCAAGTTAGAGTATGTAGGAAAGAGGGAGATTATTTCCCAGGAAAAGTAGGCCTTAGACAAGGATGTGTGATGTCACCGTGGTTGTTTAATATATTTATAGATGGGGTTGTAAGAGAAGTAAATGCGAGGGTCTTGGCGTGGAGTTAAAAGATAAAGAATCACACATAAAGTGGGAGTTGTCACAGTTGCTCTTTGCTGATGACACTGTGCTCTTGGGAGATTCTGAAGAGAAGTTGCAGAGATTGGTGGATGAAATTGGTAGGGTGTGTAAAAGAAGAAAATTAAAAGTGAATACAGGAAAGAATAAGGTTATGAGGATAACAAAAAGATTAGGTGATGAAAGACTGGATATCAGATTGGAGGGAGAGAGTATGGAGGAGGTGAATGTATTCAGATATTTGGGAGTGGACGTGTCAGCGGATGGGTCTATGAAAGATGAGGTGAATCATAGAATTGATGAGGGGAAAAGGGTGAGCGGTGCACTTAGGAGTCTGTAGAGACAAAGAACTTTGTCCTTGGAAGCAAAGAGGGAAATGTATGAGAGTATAGTTTTACCAACGCTCTTATATGGGTGTGAAGCATGGGTGATGAATGTTGCAGAGAGGAGAAGGCTGGAGGCAGTGGAGATGTCATGTTTGAGGGCAATGTGTGGTGTGAATATAATGCAGAGAATTCGTAGTTTGGAAGTTAGGAGGAGGTGCGGGATTACCAAAACTGTTGTCCAGAGGGCTGAGGAAGGGTTGTTGAGGTGGTTCGGACATGTAGAGAGAATCGAGTGAAACAGAATGACTTCAAGAGTGTATCAGTCTGTAGTGGAAGGAAGGCGGGGTAGGGGTCGGCCTAGGAAAGGTTTGAGGGAGGGGGTAAAGGAGGTTTTGTGTGCGAGGGGCTTGGACTTCCAGCGGGCATGCGTGAGCGTGTTTGATAGGAGTGAATGGAGACAAATGGTTTTTATTACTTGACGTGCTGTTGGAGTGTGAGCAAAGTAACATTTATGAAGGGGTTCAGGGAAACCGGCAGGCCGGACTTGAGTCCTGGAGATGGGAAGTACAGTGCCTGCACTCTGAAGGAGGGGTGTTAATGTTGCAGTTTAAAAACTGTAGTGTAAAGCACCCTTCTGGCAAGACAGTGATGGAGTGAATGATGGTGAAAGTTTTTTCTTTTTCGGGCCACCCTGCCTTGGTGGGAATCGGCCAGTGTGTTAATAAAGCTAATAATATATATATATAAATATATATATATAAATATATATATATATATATATATATATATATATATATATATATATGTAGTGCTGAATAGGCAGATCTTGCGATTTTGGCCTAAATAAAAACTCTCATCTTGCCATATAGGACAAGTGAAAATTTGTGTATGCAATAATTTCGTCAAAATCATTCTGAACCTAACGAAAAAAATATATTTCACTGTGTTTGTTTAATATTAAATTATTGTATACAAATCTAAAATATATTTAGTTGGGTTAGGCTAAAATAAATTGCTCTTGTTATAATAAGGTTAGGTAAGTTTTCTAAGATTCTTCTGGAGCAAAATTAAAATTTTTTACATTAACATTAATGAAAAAATATATCTTTAAACGTGTAAGAGAAAATTTTAGAAAGGACTTAATTTTAAATGAGTTCTTGCTAATTGACCAGTTTTACATATTCAGCACGACATATATATATATATATATATATATATATATATATATATATATATATATATATATATATATATATATATATATATATATATTCACACCACAATGGACAATATCTTGGAGACCAGCCAGCGCTAAACTTTGATCCAAGGGATCCTGCTTTCAGGGAGAAGGATTGCAGCTTTTCATCTCATCCACTGCATGCATCAGCCTTACTAGAAATGTTAACATTGCAAGGAATTCGCATGAGCAGGAGATATGTGCACAAACACTGATCTCTGGCTGAAGGAGACTCGAACCTACGAACCTTGGAACAAGGTACGCTGAATGGTATAGCACTGCGTAAACAGATTTGCCTGAGCTGTTGGTTAATACGGTGCACTCTCTGGCTTCTGCTTTTCCTCTCGTTTGTCACTGTGTGGTTCACTTACTATTCAACATCTGTACATAGTGCACATAAGTGTACATGTATATATCTGGCACATTATATCTGGTGAAAGAAATACAAGTCATAAACTATTCCTGAGTTTGTTTCCCTCCATTTTGAAACCCATTACGATCAGATCGATACTGGTGTTCGACACTGACGTAACTTGTGCTGATACTAGTGTCACTGGTGCTGGAAGTGTCATCACTGGTGCTGATACTAGTGTCACTGGTGCTGGAAGTGTCATCACTGGTGCTGATACTAGTGTCACTGGTGCTGGAAGTGTCATCACTGGTGCTGATACTAGTGTCACTGGTGCTGGAAGTGTCATCACTGGTGCTGATACTAGTGTCACTGGTGCTGGAAGTGTCATCACTGGTGCTGATACTAGTGTCACTGGTGCCGGAAGTGTCATCACTGGTGCTGATACTAGTGTCACTGGAAGTGTCATCACTTGTGCTGATACTAGTGTCACTGATGCTGGAAGTGTCATAACTTGTGCTGATACTAGTGTCACTGGTGCTGGAAGTGTCATCACTGGTGCTGATACTAGTGTCACTGGTGCTGGAAGTGTCATCACTGGTGCTGATACTAGTGTCACTGGTGCTGGAAGTGTCATCATCACTGGTGCTGATACTAGTGTCACTGGAAGTGTCATCACTTGTGCTGATACTAGTGTCACTGATGCTTGAAGTGTCATCACTTGTGCTGATACTAGTGTCACTGGTGCTGGAAGTGTCATCACTTGTGCTGATACTAGTGTCACTGGTGCTGGAAGTGTCATCACTTGTGCTGATACTAGTGTCACTGGTGCTGGAAGTGTCATCACTTGTGCTGATACTAGTGTCACTGGTGCTGGAAGTGTCATCACTGGTGCTGATACTAGTGTCACTGGTGCTGGAAGTGTCATCACTGGTGCTGATACTAGTGTCACTGGTGCTGGAAGTGTCATCACTGGTGCTGATACTAGTGTCACTGGTGCTGGAAGTGTCATCACTGGTGCTGATACTAGTGTCACTGGTGCTGGAAGTGTCATCACTGGTGCTGATACTAGTGTCACTGGTGCTGGAAGTGTCATCACTGGTGCTGATACTAGTGTCACTGGTGCTGGAAGTGTCATCACTGGTGCTGATACTAGTGTCACTGGTGCTGGAAGTGTCATCACTGGTGCTGATACTAGTGTCACTGGAAGTGTCATCACTTGTGCTGATACTAGTGTCACTGGAAGTGTCATCACTTGTGCTGATACTAGTGTCACTGATGCTGGAAGTGTCATCACTTGTGCTGATACTAGTGTCACTGGTGCTGGAAGTGTCATCACTGGTGCTGATACTAGTGTCACTGGTGCTGGAAGTGTCATCACTGGTGCTGATACTAGTGTCACTGATGCAGGAAGTGTCATCACTGGTGCTGATACTAGTGTCACTGGAAGTGTCATCACTTGTGCTGATACTAGTGTCACTGATGCTAGAAGTGTCATCACTTGTGCTGATACTAGTGTCACTGGTGCTGGAAGTGTCATCACTTGTGCTGATACTAGTGTCACTGGTGCTGGAAGTGTCATCACTTGTGCTGATACTAGTGTCACTGGTGCTGGAAGTGTCATCACTTGTGCTGATACTAGTGTCACTGGTGCTGGAAGTGTCATCACTGGTGCTGATACTAGTGTCACTGATGCTTGAAGTGTCATCACTTGTGCTGATACTAGTGTCACTGGTGCTGGAAGTGTCATCACTTGTGCTGATACTAGTGTCACTGGTGCTGGAAGTGTCATCACTTGTGCTGATACTAGTGTCACTGGTGCTGGAAGTGTCATCACTTGTGCTGATACTAGTGTCACTGGTGCTGGAAGTGTCATCACTGGTGCTGATACTAGTGTCACTGGTGCTGGAAGTGTCATCACTGGTGCTGATACTAGTGTCACTGGTGCTGGAAGTGTCATCACTGGTGCTGATACTAGTGTCACTGGTGCTGGAAGTGTCATCACTGGTGCTGATACTAGTGTCACTGGTGCTGGAAGTGTGATCACTGGTGCTGATACTAGTGTCACTGGTGCTGGAAGTGTCATCACTGGTGCTGATACTAGTGTCACTGGTGCTGTAAGTGTCATCACTGGTGCTGATACTAGTGTCACTGGTGCTGGAAGTGTCATCACTGGTGCTGATACTAGTGTCACTGGAAGTGTCATCACTTGTGCTGATACTAGTGTCACTGATGCTGGAAGTGTCATCACTTGTGCTGATACTAGTGTCACTGGTGCTGGAAGTGTCATCACTGGTGCTGATACTAGTGTCACTGGTGCTGGAAGAGTCATCACTGGTGCTGATACTAGTGTCACTGATGCTGGAAGTGTCATCACTGGTGCTGATACTAGTGTCACTGGAAGTGTCATCACTTGCGCTGATACTAGTGTCACTGATGCTAGAAGTGTCATCACTTGTGCTGATACTAGTGTCACTGGTGCTGGAAGTGTCATCACTTGTGCTGATACTAGTGTCACTGGTGCTGGAAGTGTCATCACTTGTGCTGATACTAGTGTCACTGGTGCTGGAAGTGTCATCACTTGTGCTGATACTAGTGTCACTGGTGCTGGAAGTGTCATCACTTGTGCTGATACTAGTGTCACTGGTGCAGGAAGTGTCATCACTTGTGCTGATACTAGTGTCACTGGTGCTGGAAGTGTCATCACTGGTGCTGATACTAGTGTCACTGGTGCTGGAAGTGTCATCACTGGTGCTGATACTAGTGTCACTGGTGCTGGAAGTGTCATCACTTGTGCTGATACTAGTGTCACTGGTGCTGGAAGTGTCATCACTTGTGCTGATACTAGTGTCACTGGTGCTGGAAGTGTCATCACTTGTGCTGATACTAGTGTCACTGGTGCTGGAAGTGTCATCACTGGTGCTGATACTAGTGTCACTGGTGCTGGAAGTGTCATCACTGGTGCTGATACTAGTGTCACTGGTGCTGGAAGTGTCATCACTGGTGCTGATACTAGTGTCACTGGTGCTGGAAGTGTCATCACTGGTGCTGATACTAGTGTCACTGGTGCTGCAAGTGTCATCACTGGTGCTGATACTAGTGTCACTGGTGCTGGAAGTGTCATCACTGGTGCTGATACTAGTGTCACTGGTGCTGGAAGTGTCATCACTGGTGCTGATACTAGTGTCACTGGAAGTGTCATCACTTGTGCTGATACTAGTGTCACTGATGCTGGAAGTGTCATCACTTGTGCTGATGCTAGTGTCACTGGTGCTGGAAGTGTCATCACTGGTGCTGATACTAGTGTCACTGGTGCTGGAAGTGTCATCACTGGTGCTGATACTAGTGTCACTGGTGCTGGAAGTGTCATCACTGGTGCTGATACTAGTGTCACTGGTGCTGGAAGTGTCATCACTGGTGCTGATACTAGTGTCACTGGAAGTGTCATCACTTGTGCTGATACTAGTGTCACTGATGCTGGAAGTGTCATCACTTGTGCTGATACAAGTGTCACTGGTGCTGGAAGTGTCATCACTTGTGCTGATACTAGTGTCACTGGTGCTGGAAGTGTCATCACTTGTGCTGATACTAGTGTCACTGGTGCTGGAAGTGTCATCACTTGTGCTGATACTAGTGTCACTGGTGCTGGAAGTGTCATCACTGGTGCTGATACTAGTGTCACTGGTGCTGGAACTGTCATCACTGGTGCTGATACTAGTGTCACTGGTGCTGGAACTGTCATCACTGGTGCTGATACTAGTGTCACTGATACTGGAACTGTCATCACTTGTGCTGATACTAGTGTCACTGATACTGGAAGTGTCATCACTGGTGCTGATACTAGTGTCACTGGAACTGTCATTATTGGTGCTGATACTAGTGTCACTGGTGCTGGAATTGTCATCACTGGTGCTGATACTAGTGTCACTGGTGCTGGAATTGTCATCACTGGTGCTGATACTAGTGTCACTGATACTGGAAGTGTCATCACTGGTGCTGATACTAGTGTCACTGATACTGGAACTGTCATCACTGGTGCTGATACTAGTGTCACTTGTGCTGGAACTGTCATCACTGGTGCTGATACTAGTGTCACTGATACTGGAACTATCACTGGTGCTGATACTAGTGTCACTGATACTGAAACTGTCATCACTGGTGCTGATACTAGTGTCACTGGTGCTGGAACTGTCATCACTGGTGCTGATACTAGTGTCACTGGTGCTGGAAGTGTCATCACTGGTGCTGATACTAGTGTCACTGGTGCTGATACTAGTGTCACTGGTGCTGATACTAGTGTCACTGGTGCTGATACTAGTGTCACTGGTGCTGGAAGTGTCATCACTGGTGCTGATACTAGTGTCACTGGTGCTGGAACTGTCATCACTGGTGCTGATACTAGTGTCACTGGTGCTGGAACTGTCATTACTGGTGCTGATACTAGTGTCACTGGTGCTGGAACTGTCATTACTGGTGCTGATACTAGTGTCACTGATACTGGAACTGTCATCACTTGTGCTGATACTAGTGTCACTGGTGCTGGAACTGTCATTACTGGTGCTGATACTAGTGTCACTGGTGCTGGAACTGTCATTACTGGTGCTGATACTAGTGTCACTGATACTGGAACTGTCATAACTGGTGCTGATACTAGTGTCACTGATACTGGAACTGTCATCACTGGTGCTGATACTAGTGTCACTGGTGCTGGAACTGTCATTACTGGTGCTGATACTAGTGTCACTGGTGCTGGAACTGTCATCACTGGTGCTGATACTAGTGTCACTGGTGCTGGAACTGTCATTACTGGTGCTGATACTAGTGTCACTGGTGCTGGAACTGTCATCACTGGTGCTGATACTAGTGTCACTGGTGCTGGAACTGTCATCACTTGTGCTGATACTAGTGTCACTGGTGCTGGAAGTGTCATCACTTGTGCTGATACTAGTGTCACTGGTGCTGGAAGTGTCATCACTTGTGCTGATACTAGTGTCACTGGTGCAGGAAGTGTCATCACTTGTGCTGATACTAGTGTCACTGGTGCTGGAAGTGTCATCACTGGTGCTGATACTAGTGTCACTGGTGCTGGAAGTGTCATCACTGGTGCTGATACTAGTGTCACTGGTGCTGGAAGTGTCATCACTTGTGCTGATACTAGTGTCACTGGTGCTGGAAGTGTCATCACTTGTGCTGATACTAGTGTCACTGGTGCTGGAAGTGTCATCACTTGTGCTGATACTAGTGTCACTGGTGCTGGAAGTGTCATCACTGGTGCTGATACTAGTGTCACTGGTGCTGGAAGTGTCATCACTGGTGCTGATACTAGTGTCACTGGTGCTGGAAGTGTCATCACTGGTGCTGATACTAGTGTCACTGGTGCTGGAAGTGTCATCACTGGTGCTGATACTAGTGTCACTGGTGCTGCAAGTGTCATCACTGGTGCTGATACTAGTGTCACTGGTGCTGGAAGTGTCATCACTGGTGCTGATACTAGTGTCACTGGTGCTGGAAGTGTCATCACTGGTGCTGATACTAGTGTCACTGGAAGTGTCATCACTTGTGCTGATACTAGTGTCACTGATGCTGGAAGTGTCATCACTTGTGCTGATGCTAGTGTCACTGGTGCTGGAAGTGTCATCACTGGTGCTGATACTAGTGTCACTGGTGCTGGAAGTGTCATCACTGGTGCTGATACTAGTGTCACTGGTGCTGGAAGTGTCATCACTGGTGCTGATACTAGTGTCACTGGTGCTGGAAGTGTCATCACTTGTGCTGATACAAGTGTCACTGGTGCTGGAAGTGTCATCACTTGTGCTGATACTAGTGTCACTGGTGCTGGAAGTGTCATCACTTGTGCTGATACTAGTGTCACTGGAAGTGTCATCACTTGTGCTGATACTAGTGTCACTGATGCTGGAAGTGTCATCACTTGTGCTGATACAAGTGTCACTGGTGCTGGAAGTGTCATCACTTGTGCTGATACTAGTGTCACTGGTGCTGGAAGTGTCATCACTTGTGCTGATACTAGTGTCACTGGTGCTGGAAGTGTCATCACTTGTGCTGATACTAGTGTCACTGGTGCTGGAAGTGTCATCACTGGTGCTGATACTAGTGTCACTGGTGCTGGAACTGTCATCACTGGTGCTGATACTAGTGTCACTGGTGCTGGAACTGTCATCACTGGTGCTGATACTAGTGTCACTGATACTGGAACTGTCATCACTTGTGCTGATACTAGTGTCACTGATACTGGAAGTGTCATCACTGGTGCTGATACTAGTGTCACTGGAACTGTCATTATTGGTGCTGATACTAGTGTCACTGGTGCTGGAATTGTCATCACTGGTGCTGATACTAGTGTCACTGATACTGGAAGTGTCATCACTGGTGCTGATACTAGTGTCACTGATACTGGAACTGTCATCACTGGTGCTGATACTAGTGTCACTTGTGCTGGAACTGTCATCACTGGTGCTGATACTAGTGTCACTGATACTGGAACTATCACAGGTGCTGATACTAGTGTCACTGATACTGAAACTGTCATCACTGGTGCTGATACTAGTGTCACTGGTGCTGGAACTGTCATCACTGGTGCTGATACTAGTGTCACTGGTGCTGGAAGTGTCATCACTGGTGCTGATACTAGTGTCACTGGTGCTGATACTAGTGTCACTGGTGCTGGAAGTGTCATCACTGGTGCTGATACTAGTGTCACTGGTGCTGGAACTGTCATCACTGGTGCTGATACTAGTGTCACTGGTGCTGGAACTGTCATCACTGGTGCTGATACTAGTGTCACTGGTGCTGGAACTGTCATTACTGGTGCTGATACTAGTGTCACTGGTGCTGGAACTGTCATTACTGGTGCTGATACTAGTGTCACTGATACTGGAACTGTCATCACTTGTGCTGATACTAGTGTCACTGGTGCTGGAACTGTCATTACTGGTGCTGATACTAGTGTCACTGGTGCTGGAACTGTCATTACTGGTGCTGATACTAGTGTCACTGATACTGGAACTGTCATAACTGGTGCTGATACTAGTGTCACTGATACTGGAACTGTCATCACTGGTGCTGATACTAGTGTCACTGGTGCTGGAACTGTCATTACTGGTGCTGATACTAGTGTCACTGGTGCTGGAACTGTCATCACTGGTGCTGATACTAGTGTCACTGGTGCTGGAACTGTCATTACTGGTGCTGATACTAGTGTCACTGGTGCTGGAACTGTCATTACTTGTTGTTACGAACACAGATGTAGTCTTGTGGCTCCTTCGTCTATTTCGTAACTGTTTCATCACGATAATCAAATATCACTGTAGGTTCTAGCAAAATATAACATAGAATAAATACTTATATTATTCTCCTGAAGCAAATAAGTATATGGCCGTGTACTGACTGGCAAAGCTCTCCTTACACACGTTAAAGGTTCTGTCTCGATTCCCAGCAGGGGTGGGAACATTGGACGCGTTTCCTTACACCTAGTGTCGTGTTCACCTAGCAAGTAGGCATCTGGGTGTTAGTCGACTGGTGTAGGTCGCATCCTAGGAGACAAGTTTGAGGACCCTCAATAGAAATAAGACAGACGGTCCCTCGATGAAGCACTGCTTAGCTTACAATCCTCTTCAAAGGGGGCCTTCTTGACGCGACAAAGAAGCTCTTGGTCTAAGGAATTAGGCCCTTTGGTCTCCTTCCTCAAACCAAACTTAATTACCCCTCCCCCAACCCTCCCCTCCCTATCCCATCATCCCCATCCTTTACTTTTTCTCTTTCCTTCTCCCTCCCAGCCCTCCCTTTTCCACGTCCCATTTGTAGCCTTTGTGGTCCTCCCCTCTGGCATTACAGTTTCTGGGTAGGAGGAAGTAAGCAAGAGTTCATCCCGCTCCGTTCCTCAGGTGTGGTGTAGTTTGCTGTGGAACCTAGATTAACTGGAGGTGCCCTGCTCCCTTCCCGGATTTCTGAGAAGTGGGAGGGGTGTCCTGCAGGTGACGGGTGTATTTTCAGAGACTGCCTGACATTTCTGGGAGGTGGCAGCCGAAGGAGGTATGCTTTGTGGCGGCTTTCCGACCTCCCTTTTGGCTAGGTAGAAGTGAGGTTGCTATCCTAGAGTGCTGACATGTCCCAGGCATGACAGGTAGGGTATGGCAAGGGTTCCATGCTGCATCTGCACTGCTCGTGATCTCGAGGTCCTCTCGAATGTGAGGGTAAACTTATGGCCCTTTCATGCCTTCTAATGACTGTCCTTCCATTGTCCCTCTTTTTTTTTTTAAATATATTTTAAGAATAAAGTACCATCATCATGAAGTCTTCATTCTGTGATAACCCTCTTCCTCTGAGGCCTCTTTTTGTTACCACATCCTGTTCTGACTCGGCCTCATTACTGTAAGAACCATTCTCCAGACTCTTTCCATATCTCTGTACCTTCTGCTGGTGACGCGTCATGATCCACTTCAGGTGCTGAAGCTCTGCCCGTTTCTTCCAGTGCCTCTGCCTCTTGCACACCTTAACTATGCATCTGGCTTCCCCAAATACGGTGCGACGGTTTTCGGATCGCCAACCTATCTCAGGTCGGGCCTCCCGCAGTACTACACCTAAACATTCCAGACCATTTGTTGACGATGGCTCTTTGATGTCTGCTCGTTCCTCCCAAAAACGAACTACGTGACACACACTTCCTTTACACACCATATTTGCAAGTACGCAGTGGACTAAATTCTTTTCCCTACAACTGATGTCTCCAACTGATCATCTCCCTGACCATAGTATTGGCAAATCTCATTTACGACACATTGGCCAAAATATATCCTTTCACACTCTTCAAAGAGGTGCATTTTACAGTTCAGAATGCAGAACAAGCTCATGATCTTTCCCATCTTACTTCCACTGATAACATTCGGGTCACAGTTCACAAGCATGCTTCTCTCAATTCTTGCCGTGGTACGGTGTAAAGAGTGATTTTCTGTCTTGTGTTGATGATATTTTGGAACAATTAGCCCTTCAGAACCTTCCTATTCTCAAAGTGGATACATATGTCCTGCCAGCTCGCAAGCGAAGGTGCTTTCCCAGTAACATTGCCTGCTTAACCTTTGACTGCTATGAACTCCCATCCTCCGTTTATATCACGAGCCATCGCATAGAGGTCTGTAAAATGATCCCTACTCCCCAACAGTGTCGAAATTGATGGCTCTTTGGACGCCCCCTTAAATACTGCAGATCTGTGGTGGAGTGCCCGGTCTGCTGCGCCGCAGATCATGCTGATACATCTTGCAGTCTTCCCCCCACTTGTCTCAATTGCAATGAGCCTCATCCTTCTTTTTCCCACCGACGTTAGGTCTATCTTAATGAACGAGGAATCCTTTGTCTTAAGGGGAATATTCCTCAGCACAAAGAACCTGTCTCATAAGCCCAAGTCTTTTTGCATTCCTCTGGTGCTTGCAATTCCCCAACACTTTTCCTTTTCGGCCTCGGTGCCTAGTTCTCGCTCCCTTTCTAACTCACAATCGAAGGCAGAGGTTCACCCCCCTCCTGTGGTCCCTGCTTCTCCTGTTTTCCCCCAGACTTCTTACCCAGTTACCTTCCAGCCTCCTTCCTTTCCTGCTCCACCGCAGGACTCTTCTGTCCCCGCCGGCACATCTCTCCAGGTTCATACTCCCCTCCTCCCTCAGACGTCATTGGTTCCCTCCACAGTCTTCCCGATCTCTACTTGTTCTACCTCACCTGTCTCTGAAGTCTTGTTATCGGCATCTTCCTTATCTGCTGAGACACTTGACGCTATCTCTGACTATATTTCGGAGACGAAACCCTCGATGGACACCTTCTACCTCTTCTTATTTTTCCCGACCCTCGCAGCAGTGTTTTCCTTCACAGCATTCTGATTCCTTGCTTACACGCTTTCCGTTGCCTCCATGCATTGACTTCACTGACCCTAATAGCCCATAGATTTTGTCGCTTCATATTGTTGACATACCTGTCTTTGTGAATAATGACATTTACAATGGAGACAGCTTCAGGTGTTGCTCTCCCAGTTTTCCCCAGTATGTGTTGGGTTACAAAGCTCAAAATTCGTTCAGCTGTTATTCGTCCCCTTTTTTGCTATGTGCTAATGCATTCTTCTGATCCCTTTCGTGATGAATCATGTAATGAAAGTATACTACTTCTGCGTGTTAATATACCGTATCAACATGTCTTTGTTCGTTCTCTGCTGCATGATACTGCATTATATATTTATTTGCACAGATGGTATACAGTTTGCTCTCTATATCTCTCCCCTTCCTGTGCATTCTGTATCTCCGATATTGCGTTCTTGATCTCTACTGCTGCCCATCTTGTTAAGTGATTTTAATGCTCGCCAGCATCTTTGGGGAGGGTTCCACTGTGACTGGTGGTCATCAGTCGGAGACTCTTCTCACTTCTTATCCTCTTCATGTTTTAAATATGGGTACTCCCACCCATATCGACTCTTGCACTCAGTCTCTCTCTTGGATAGATCTTTCTATATGCTCCTCGTCAATTTTACTTGATTACACTTGGTCAGTTCTCCCGGTTTTGCACGACAGTGATCACTTTCGTATTCTTCTTACTTCTACTACATATTCACGAAAGCCTTGTAGCCCCCGTTGGCAATTTGGATGAGCGAATTGGGACTTAAACCTTCATCTTACCGCCTTTTGTGGGGACCTTCCTTCGTCATCTGTTGATGAGCTGGTGCACCAGTTTTCAATTTTAGTTTTGATTGCTGCATCACATTCTAAACCTCTAACCTCCGGCAGGCATTCTCAGACATGCATACCTTGGTGGCCTCCTGCGCGTGCCTGTGCAGTACGTTCGAAACTTGCTGCTTGGGGCTGTTATTGATATAATCGGACCTCAGATCGTCTTTTGAATTTTAAGCAGGCAAGGGCAGTCGCTCACCGTGTCATACGTGATGTTCAACGCACTTATTGGCAAGACTACGTGTCTACCATTACCTCGACTTCCCCTATGTGTGCAGTTTGGAAGAAGGTACTTAAGTTATGTGGCAAGTAAAACTCCTGAACCAGCTCCCGGAACCTCTTGAAGTTACCATGGAAATCGGGAACTATTTTGTCCGTGTCTCCCAAGGGCTTCACCTTTGTCCCTCATTTCTCGTGTCTATGTCTACCAAAGAGCGATTGCCCTTGGATTCCTCTTCTAATGGAATGGAACCATATAACATACTTTCACTCTTCTAGGGCTAAGGATCACGCTTTCTGCTTGCCAGTCATCGGCAGCTGGGCCTGATGATATTCATAACAGTATGCTACAACATCTGCATTCTACAGCCCTTATGTTCTTTTGCGTCTTTTCAATCTTTTTTGAACGTGAGGGGTTCTCCCTCAACAATGGAAATCTGCCATGTCCTACCATTTCGCAAACCAGGCACCTCAGGGTTTGATACCTCTCGCTATCGTCCCACTGCGATGGAGCAATTGATGAATAGACGTATGATATGGTATTTGTAGACTCACAATAGTCTCGCCAATATGGCTTTCACAAAGGCCGCTCTACGTTGGACCCCTTGCTCCACTTAGATTCGTATGTGCAAAATGTCTTTGCAAATAAACACTCCTTCCTTGCAGTCTTTTTTGATCTTGAGAAGGCATATGACACTACTTAGAGGTATAACATTTTAGCCCAAGCCCACTTCTTAGGCCTCCCTGGTATTCTACCAACTTTCCTTTCTGCTTTATCTGACAGACGTTTTCGATTCCGTGTTGCCACCTCGCTTTCCTCAGACTTTGTTCAGGCTGAGGGTGCCCCACGAGGTTGTGCCCTTAGTACTATTCTTTGCTCTTGGTTATAGCTTTCTCGGGCGCTGACTGTCGCCTGGTAGTGGCCTCCCTTCAGGATGCGAGTGACTGAGTTTCTCATTGGGCCTCTTCTCATGGATTTAAATTTTCTAGTGCAAAAACCCGTTTCATTACCTTCACTAGAAGTCCTCTTGTCGCAGATATTCCATCGTATTTACACGGCTCACGTATTTCAAAATGTGATACATTCAAGTTTCTTGGCCTTCACTTCGACCGCCGGTTGACCTGGAAACGTCACATTTCTTCAGTGAAGGCAGCTTGCCATGGTCAGCTGAATCTCCTTAAAATTCTTGCGCATCGTTCATGGGGAGCAGATCGCAGGACTTTCTTCCGTTAGCATTCCATCCTAGTCTTGTCCAAGCTGGATTATGGCCACCAAGTCTATTCTGCAGCTATTCATACAACTCTTTCTAAGTTAGATCCCCTTTATCATCAGGGTCTTCGTTTATGCCTTGGTGCCTTTCGTTCATCCCCTGTTGAAAGCCTCTATGCTGAGGCGAATGTTCCTTCCTTAGCTGATCTTCGTGATGCTAATTGCCTTCGTTACTTTGTCCGTTTACATGACCTTCGCATTCCGTCTATATACAGGTTGGTCTCAGACGTTAGTAGAAGCCCATTATTTGTTCGGCGCCCCTGCTAATTCTGCCCATTTTCTCTTTGTCTTCACTCCGGGCTTCTCTGCAGTTGTCTCAGTTGTATGCTCATTTAGTGTCTGCCTTTTCCCTTCCCCCTTGGGAGGTTCCGACGGTTCGTGTCTGTTCTCCCCTACTGCCGTGCTCCCAAGCTCTCCTACCTACGACTGCTTCTCGCTCTTTTTCTTGACGACTTCCAGTTGCATGCGCATGCCGTTGCTTTTTATACAGACGGTTCTAAATCTTCTCACGGTGTTGGGTTCGCGGCGGTGTTCCATGATGATGTCTGAGGTAATTTGTTAGATTCGGCAAGTATTTTTACTGCAGAATTGTATACCATCCTCACAGCACTTCTCCATGTTACATACATGTCTTCTTCGACGTCTGTGATCATTTCAGATTCCCTCAGGGCTTTACAAGCCATTAAACAATTTGATTCCCTTCATGCATTAGTCTTTCATATTCAACTATGGTTGCGCCCTGTTGCTAGCAAAAACAAAGACTTCGTTTTCTGTTGGGTCCCTGGACAGGTTCATGTGCAGGGTAATGAACAAGCGGATGTTGCTGAGCGGTCAGCGGTGCATGATCTTCTGGTTTTCTATAGAGTTATTCCATTCAGAGATTATTTTCCAGTCATGTCTGCCCGTCTTCGCGGCCGTTGGCAACAATGGTGGTCGGGCATACACCATAGCAAATTGCTCTCTATTAAACCGCTTTTGGGTTTGTGACCATCTACTTACCACCGTTACCATACTCGGGAAACTGTGCTCTCCCGTCTCCACATTGGCCATACTCGCCTTACTTATGGGTATCTCATTGAACGACACCCTATTTCCCCCTGTGAAGCTTGTCAGGTCTCTATTTCGGTTCTTCACTTTCTTGTAGATTTCCCGGTTTACCAGCGACCTCGCAGGATTTACCTCCACCGGCGCCACCTCTCTACCACTCCTACCTTTTCTTCCCTTCTTGCAGACGGCCCTGCCTTTGACCTAGTAACTTTTTGACATTTTGCCAGCAACCTCTTCCAGTCCTTTTCTCCCCTGACCACTGATCCCCTCTCCACCTAGCTGTTTATAGTCCCAGGACTATTTTCTGCCCTGCAGCTCTGTATGATCCCTTGTTGGACTAGCGCTTTCTTTGATTATAATAATTAACATACAATATGAACAGTGTAACAAGTTTGCATGCAAGAGAGATGGTAAGATCCGTGAATAGCCAGAGTTGAGGTAACTGGGCATGTTGTTTCACGAGTCCCAGACACTGCTTCACAAGATGGGTGAGCCTCTTCGTGACTGGCTGTGTAAACACGGCAGTTTTAATAAAACATTGACGTCCCTCCTGCTATACTCTTAAGCTGCTGGTTTACTGCTTGTGTGAACATGCCAATATGGGTGTGTGATATAGCCGAGTATAATGTATGGTACTCTTATCATGCTACACGTGTCCTCGTATTGGCATAAATGCTGCTGTACATAAATGGTAAATAAATACCGACAAAATATAGAATTAGACACATGTGCAGCATCCGGGTAACTTCGTAGACGTTGCACCAGCCAGTGACATAATGGGAAGAATGATATACAAAAGATGAGGTAATCTGTCCCTCACGCTTGGAAATAGTTAAAATGTTTGTAATCGTTAGATTCAGATCAATTACTGAAGAATGCCTTCTCTGATCGACTTCAAACTTGTTCTGTTGGTAGACTGTAGTAAACCACATATTGTCACTCTGAGCTGTGTAAATTTCATTTTGCCAATTTTATTAAGCAAATTGCTTCCCAGGTAATTACTAGTGAACGATTCTTCTGATAAGCTTCAAACCTTACATAATAGTATTATTATTATTATTATTTTATTATTATTATCATAGCTCTGTGTGGGGGGGGGGGGTTGAAGGCATTTAGGCCTTATTCAGGGAACTGGGTCACAGATCCATTTCCTTAGATCAAGAGCCCCTCACCAACATCAAGGAACCTCCTTGAGGGGTGCTTGATGCTACATTTGAGACATAGGCCATTCCTATAACTTTATTTCCATGTGACTACTGGAAAAAAGCTCCTCTGATCGGCCATTTTTCTCTATTAATCTTTATTACAACCCAGGTACTCAAAGGCAAAATAAACACAACAGGGAAAACTCTGAATTATATTATCCTTCATCAAGTATAAACAGCAGTAAGTACACTATATACACTATGTACAGCAATAGGTATTAGTGCACTCCACGGTAATCAAGGCAAACATGACCCCTGACTCGCTGTGAGGAAAACGTTCAGCAGATAGGAGTAGCGAGCTAATATATGAAGACGATAGTTTGACTGGCAGTCTGCTTGTTAAGGTAGTGTCAGTGTCTAGCTCCCGCTCTCCCGACCTCCCTTTTCTCCACACTGAAAGGTGACGTGTGGGACTCCCACCAAATGGATAATCACTTGACTCACAGGTTCATCCTGCCTTGACTTTCATGTTTAAATCCTCACCAGTCTTTTAAATGCCTTACACTTATCATGGAGAGTAATTTATCGAGCAGTGGTTAACTTTTTGTCTCTTTCTAGCTTGGGCTGCCAGCTAGGGTCATCTGGCGACTACAGAGACAATTTGAAGGAGAGGAACTTGCCTTTGCTTCTGAGACGTCACCCACGATCTACCTACCTGACAGCGGCTAAACCCAGGCAACTACCCCTCGTCTCTGCAGTGGTGAAAGACCTGCGTTCCTATTATCTTGACGGATCATTCTAGGCTAGACATATTTTGTGCAAGAATGGTATATAATGCCGACAAGATAAAAATTAAGACACATGTGCAACATCTGGGTAACTTTATGGTAGACGTCTCGCCATCCAGTGGCTTTATCAATACAATGGTGTTCTTCGCACCTACTCCTAGGTTGAGGGACTGATTACCTCATCTTCTGTACATAGTCCTACTGTCTTCAAGTTATGTCCTAGAATTTGTATTGATAAAGCCACTGGATGGCGAAACGTCTACCCAGATGTTGCACATGTGTCTTAATTTTTAGACATATTTTGACTGAATAGTCGTTGAGTTGTCACTCACCAGCAGTGACCCCCCACCTCCTCACATCATCAACAACGGCTACAGTTTCTACAGTGCGCTGTGTCAACAACATCGACATGATCTACAGTTACACCTGTACAAATTAACGTTGAATTCATTCTTTTTAATATTTCATTTTTCATTTTTCTTTCAAATAGGAAAAATGCTCATGTTTACTTGTTTCACAATTTTAATTCTTACAATAAAGTGTTTATATTTGTATATTATTATTTTTTCTATTATTTATCCTAAGGAGGAGCCAACCTTGGTAATATTTGCATAAGATCTTACAGGGCTGAGTAAGTCTTCACACTCGCATATATCAGCAGTGTCTTGTACACTGTAGATGGTACGTCAGGTAGATAGTATATCAGGTAGATAGTATATCATCAGGTAGATAGTATATCATCAGGTAGATAGAAGAAGAGAACGTGAAATAGGAACCACTGAGCAGTGTCACTTGTGTCAGTCACTAGCAAAAATTATGAGATAAACTTGGAGATGACAGCTCTGCACCATACATCGTCTGTCATCACCTTCATGGCGGATACATCTCAATAAGATGTCACATTACTCTGCACCATACATCGTCAATCACCTTCATGGCGGATACATCTCAATAAGATGTCACATTACTCTGCACCATACATCGTCATCACCTTCATGGCTGATACATCTCAATAAGATGTCACATTACTCTGCACCATACATCGTCAATCACCTTCATGGCTGATACATCTCAATAAGATGTCACATTACTCTGCACCATACATCGTCTGTCATCACCTTCATGGCGGATACATCTCAATAAGATGTCACATTACTCTGCACCATACATCGTCTGTCATCACCTTCATGGCTGATACATCTCAATAAGATGTCACATTACTCTGCACCATACATCGTCTGTCATCACCTTCATGGCGGATACATCTCAATAAGATGTCACATTACTCTGCACCATACATCGTCTGTCATCACCTTCATGGCTGATACATCTCAATAAGATGTCACATTACTCTGCACCATACATCGTCTGTCATCACCTTCATGGCGGATACATCTCAATAAGATGTCACATTACTCTGCACCATACATCGTCTGTCATCACCTTCATGGCGGATACATCTCAATAAGATGTCACATTACTCTGCACCATACATCGTCTATCACCTTCATGGCGGATACATCTCAATAAGATGTCACATTACTCTGCACCATACATCTGTCATCACCTTCATGGCTGATACATCTCAATAAGATGTCACATTACTCTGCACCATACATCGTCTGTCATCACCTTCATGGCGGATACATCTCAATAAGATGTCACATTACTCTGCACCATACATCGTCTGTCATCACCTTCATGGCTGATACATCTCAATAAGATGTCACATTACTCTGCACCATACATCTGTCATCACCTTCATGGCTGATACATCTCAATAAGATGTCACATTACTCTGCACCATACATCGTCTGTCATCACCTTCATGGCGGATACATCTCAATAAGATGTCACATTACTCTGCACCATACATCGTCTGTCATCACCTTCATGGCTGATACATCTCAATAAGACGTCACATTACTCTGCACCATACATCGTCTGTCATCACCTTCATGGCTGATACATCTCAATAAGATGTCACATTACTCTGCACCATACATCGTCAGTCATCACCTTCATGGCTGATACATCTCAATAAGATGTCACATTACTCTGCACCATACATCGTCTGTCATCACCTTCATGGCTGATACATCTCAATAAGATGTCACATTACTCTGCACCATACATCGTCAGTCATCACCTTCATGGCTGATACATCTCAATAAGATGTCACATTACTCTGCACCATACATCGTCTGTCATCACCTTCATGGCTGATACATCTCAATAAGATGTCACATTACTCTGCACCATACATCGTCAGTCATCACCTTCATGGCTGATACATCTCAATAAGATGTCACATTACTCTGCACCATACATCGTTAATCACCTTCATGGCTGATACATCTCAATAAGATGTCACATTACTCTGCACCATACATCGTCAGTCATCACCTTCATGGCTGATACATCTCAAGATGTCACATTACTCTGCACCATACATCGTTAATCACCTTCATGGCTGATACATCTCAATAAGATGTCACATTACTCTGCACCATACATCGTCAGTCATCACCTTCATGGCGGATACATCTCAATAAGATGTCACATTACTCTGCACCATACATCGTCAGTCATCACCTTCATGGCTGATACATCTCAATAAGATGTCACATTACTCTGCACCATACATCGTTAATCACCTTCATGGCTGATACATCTCAATAAGATGTCACATTACTCTGCACCATACATCGTCTGTCATCACCTTCATGGCGGATACATCTCAATAAGATGTCACATTACTCTGCACCATACATCGTCAGTCATCACCTTCATGGCTGATACATCTCAATAAGATGTCACATTACTCTGCACCATACATCGTCAGTCATCACCTTCATGGCGGATACATCTCAATAAGATGTCACATTACTCTGCACCATACATCGTCAGTCATCACCTTCATGGCTGATACATCTCAATAAGATGTCACATTACTCTGCACCATACATCGTCAGTCATCACCTTCATGGCTGATACATCTCAAAAAGATGTCACATTACTCTGCACCATACATCGTCAGTCATCACTTTCGTGGCTGATACATCTCAATAAGATGTCACATTACTCTGCACCATACATCGTCAGTCATCACCTTCATGGCTGATACATCACAATAAGATGTCACATTACTCTGCATCATACATCGTCAGTCATCACCTTCATGGCGGATACATCTCAATAAGACGTCACATAACTCTGCACCATACATCGTCAGTCATCACCTTCATGGCTGATACATCTCAATAAGATGTCACATTACTCTGCACCATACATCGTCTGTCATCACCTTAATGGCGGATACATCTCAATAAGATGTCACATTACTCTGCACCATACATAGTCAGTCATCACCTTCATGGCAGATTCATCTCAATAAGATGTCACAGTACTCTGTACCATACATCCTCAGTCATCACCTTCATGGCGGATACATCTCAATAAGATGTCACATTACTCTGCACCATACATCGTCTGTCATCACCTTTATGGCGGATACATCTCAATAAGATGTCACATTACTCTGCATCATACATCGTCAGTCATCACCTTCATGGCGGATACATCTCAATAAGATGTCACATTACTCTGCACGATACATCGTCAGTCATCACCTTCATGGCTGATACATCTCAATAAGATGTCACATTACTCTGCACCATACATCGTCAGTCATCACCTTCATGGCTGATACATCTCAATAAGATGTCACATTACTCTGCACCATACATCGTCAGTCATCACCTTCATGACAGATTTATCTTAATAAGATGTCACATTACTGTGCACCATATATCGTCAGTCATCACTTTCATGGCTGATACATCTCAATAAGATGTCACATTACTCTGCACTATACATCTTCTGTCATCACCTTCATGACGGATACATCTCAATAAGATGTCACATTACTCTGCACTATACATCGTCAGTCATCACCTTCATGGCTGATACATCTCAATAAGATGTCACTTTAGTTGCACTTGTGTTATTTTTACCTGATGTGTTTTCCTCAAGGGGAAACAATCTCTTGACGTTATGTTATCATGTACCAGCCAGGTTATCATGTACCCGCCAGGTTATGTACCAGCCAGGTTATCATGTACCAGCCAGGTTATCATGTACCAGCCAGGTTATCATGTACCAGCCAGGTTATCATGTACCAGCCAGGTTATGTACCAGCCAGGTTATCATGTACCAGCCAGGTTATCATGTACCCGCCAGGTTATGTACCAGCCAGGTTATCATGTACCAGCCAGGTTATCATGTACCAGCCAGGTTATCATGTACCAGCCAGGTTATGTACCAGCCAGGTTATCATGTACCAGCCAGGTTATCATGTACCCGCCAGGTTATGTACCAGCCAGGTTATCATGTACCAGCCAGGTTATCATGTACCAGCCAGGTTATCATGTACCAGCCAGGTTATGTACCAGCCAGGTTATCATGTACCAGCCAGGTTATCATGTACCAGCCAGGTTATCATGTACCAGCCAGGTTATCATGTACCAGCCAGGTTATGTACCAGCCAGGTTATCATGTACCAGCCAGGTTATCATGTACCAGCCAGGTTATCATGTACCCGCCAGGTTATGTACCAGCCAGGTTATCATGTACCAGCCAGGTTATCATGTACCCGCCAGGTTATGTACCAGCCAGGTTATCATGTACCAGCCAGGTTATCATGTACCAGCCAGGTTATCATGTACCAGCCAGGTTATCATGTACCAGCCAGGTTATCATGTACCCGCCAGGTTATGTACCAGCCAGGTTATCATGTACCAGCCAGGTTATCATGTACCAGCCAGGTTATCATGTACCAGCCAGGTTATCATGTACCAGCCAGGTTATGTACCAGCCAGGTTATCATGTACCAGCCAGGTTATCATGTACCAGCCAGGTTATCATGTACCAGCCAGGTTATGTACCAGCCAGGTTATGTACCAGCCAGGTTATCATGTACCAGCCAGGTTATCATGTACCAGCCAGGTTATCATGTACCAGCCAGGTTATCATGTACCAGCCAGGTTATCATGTACCAGCCAGGTTATCATGTACCAGCCAGGTTATCATGTACCAGCCAGGTTATCATGTACCAGCCAGGTTATCATGTACCAGCCAGGTTATCATGTACCAGCCAGGTTATCATGTACCAGCCAGGTTATCATGTACCAGCCAGGTTATCATGTACCAGCCAGGTTATCATGTACCAGCCAGGTTATCATGTACCCGCCAGGTTATCATGTACCAGCCAGCCAGGTTATCATGTACCAGCCAGGTTATCATGTACCAGCCAGGTTATCATGTACCAGCCAGGTTATCATGTACCAGCCAGGTTATCATGTACCAGCCAGGTTATCATGTACCAGCCAGGTTATCATGTACCAGCCAGGTTATCATGTACCAGCCAGGTTATCATGTACCAGCCAGGTTATCATGTACCAGCCAGGTTATCATGTACCAGCCAGGTTATGTACCAGCCAGGTTATGTACCAGCCAGGTTATCATGTACCAGCCAGGTTATCATGTACCAGCCAGGTTATCATGTACCAGCCAGGTTATGTACCAGCCAGGTTATCATGTACCAGCCAGGTTATCATGTACCAGCCAGGTTATCATGTACCAGCCAGGTTATCATGTACCAGCCAGGTTATCATGTACCAGCCAGGTTATCATGTACCAGCCAGGTTATCATGTACCAGCCAGGTTATCATACCAGCCAGGTTATCCAGCCAGGTTATGTACCAGCCAGGTTATCATGTAGTCAGCTTATGTACCAGCCAGGTTATCATGTACCAGCCAGGTTATGTACCAGCCAGATTATGTACCAGCCAGGTTATCATGTACCAGCCAGGTTATGTACCAGCCAGGTTATCATGTACCAGGCAGGTTATCATGTACCAGCAAGGTTATCATGTACCAGCCAGGTTATCATGTACCAGCCAGGTTATCATGTACCAGCCAGGTTATCATGTATCAGCCAGGTTATGTACCAGGTTATCATGTACCAGCCAGGTTATCATATACAAGCCAGGTTATCATGTACCAGCCAGGTTATGTACCAGCCAGGTTATGTACCAGCCAGGTTATCATGTACCAGTCAGGTTATGTACCAGCCAGGTTATCATGTACCAGCCAGGTTATCATGTACCAGCCAGGTTATGTACCAGCCAGATTATGTACCTGCCAGGTTATCATGTACCCGCCAGGTTATCATGTGCCAGCCAGGTTATCATGTACCAGCCAGATTATATACCAGCTAGGTTATCATGTACCAGCCAGGTTATCATGTACCAGCCAGGTTATCATGTACCAGCCAGGTTATCATGTACCAGCCAGGTTATGTACCAGCCAGGTTATCATGTACCAGCCAGGTTATCATGTACCAGCCAGGTTATGTACCAGCCAGGTTATCATGTACCAGCCAGGTTATCATGTACCAGCCAGGTTATCATGTACCAGCCAGGTTATCATGTACCAGCCAGGTTATCATGTACCCGCCAGGTTATCATGTACCAGGTTATCATGTACCAGGTTATGTACCAGCCAGGTTATCATGTACCAGCCAGGTTATCATGTACCAGCCAGGTTATCATGTACCAGCCAGGTTATGTACCAGCCAGGTTATCATGTACCAGCCAGGTTATCATGTACCAGCCAGGTTATGTACCAGCCAGGTTATCATGTACCAGCCAGGTTATCATGTACCAGCCAGGTTATCATGTACCAGCCAGGTTATCATGTACCAGCCAGGTTATCATGTACCAGCCAGGTTATCATGTACCAGCCAGGTTATCATGTACCAGCCAGGTTATCATGTACCAGCCAGGTTATCATGTACCAGCCAGGTTATCATGTACCAGCCAGGTTATCATGTACCAGCCAGGTTATGTACCAGCCAGGTTATCATGTACCAGCCAGGTTATCATGTACCAGCCAGGTTATCATGTACCAGCCAGGTTATCATGTACCCGCCAGGTTATGTACCAGCCAGGTTATCATGTACCAGCCAGGTTATCATGTACCAGCCAGGTTATCATGTACCAGCCAGGTTATCATGTACCAGCCAGGTTATCATGTACCAGCCAGGTTATCATGTACCAGCCAGGTTATCATGTACCAGCCAGGTTATCATGTACCAGCCAGGTTATCATGTACCAGCCAGGTTATCATGTACCAGCCAGGTTATCATGTACCAGCCAGGTTATCATGTACCAGCCAGGTTATGTACCAGCCAGGTTATGTACCAGCCAGGTTATCATGTACCAGCCAGGTTATCATGTACCCGCCAGGTTATGTACCAGCCAGGTTATGTACCAGCCAGGTTATGTACCAGCCAGGTTATGTACCAGCCAGGTTATGTACCAGCCAGGTTATCATGTACCAGCCAGGTTATCATGTACCAGCCAGGTTATCATGTACCAGCCAGGTTATCATGTACCAGCCAGGTTATCATGTACCAGCCAGGTTATCATGTACCAGCCAGGTTATCATGTACCAGCCAGGTTATCATGTACCAGCCAGGTTATCATGTACCAGCCAGGTTATCATGTACCAGCCAGGTTATCATGTACCAGCCAGGTTATCATGTACCAGCCAGGTTATCATGTACCAGCCAGGTTATCATGTACCAGCCAGGTTATCATGTACCAGCCAGGTTATCATGTACCAGCCAGGTTATCATGTACCAGCCAGGTTATCATGTACCAGCCAGGTTATCATGTACCAGCCAGGTTATCATGTACCAGCCAGGTTATCATGTACCAGCCAAGTTATCATGTACCAGCCAGGTTATCATGTACCAGCCAGGTTATCATGTATCAGCCAGGTTATCATGTACCAGCCAGGTTATCATGTACCAGCCAGGTTATCATGTACCAGCCAGGTTATCATGTACCAGCCAGGTTATCATGTACCAGCCAGGTTATGTACCAGCCAGGTTATCATGTACCAGCCAGGTTATCATGTACCAGCCAGGTTATCATGTACCAGCCAGGTTATCATGTACCAGCCAGGTTATCATGTACCAGCCAGGTTATCATGTACCAGCCAGGTTATCATGTACCAGCCAGGTTATCATGTACCAGCCAGGTTATCATGTACCATCCAGGTTATCATGTACCAGCCAGGTTATCATGTACCAGCCAGGTTATCATACCAGCCAGGTTATCATGTACCAGCCAGGTTATGTACCAGCCAGGTTATCATGTGCCAGTCAGGTTATGTACCAGCCAGGTTATCATGTACCAGCCAGGTTATGTACCAGCCAGATTATGTACCAGCCAGGTTATCATGTACCAGCCAGGTTATGTACCAGCCAGGTTATCATGTACCAGGCAGGTTATCATGTACCAGCAAGGTTATCATGTACCAGCCAGGTTATCATGTACCAGCCAGGTTATCATGTACCAGCCAGGTTATCATGTATCAGCCAGGTTATGTACCAGCCAGGTTATCATGTACCAGCCAGGTTATCATATACAAGCCAGGTTATCATGTACCAGCCAGGTTATGTACCAGCCAGGTTATGTACCAGCCAGGTTATCATGTACCAGTCAGGTTATGTACCAGCCAGGTTATCATGTACCAGCCAGGTTATCATGTACCAGCCAGGTTATGTACCAGCCAGATTATGTACCTGCCAGGTTATCATGTACCCGCCAGGTTATCATGTGCCAGCCAGGTTATCATGTACCAGCCAGATTATATACCAGCTAGGTTATCATGTACCAGCCAGGTTATCATGTACCAGCCAGGTTATCATGTACCAGCCAGGTTATCATGTACCAGCCAGGTTATGTACCAGCCAGGTTATCATGTATCAGCCAGGTTATCATGTATCAGCCAGGTTATCATGTACCAGCCAGGTTATCATGTACCAGCCAGGTTATCATGTACCAGCCAGGTTATGTACCAGCCAGGTTATCATGTACCAGCCAGGTTATCATGTACCAGCCAGGTTATCATGTACCCGCCAGGTTATGTACCAGCCAGGTTATCGTGTACCAGCCAGGTTATCATGTACCAGCCAGGTTATCGTGTACCAGCCAGGTTATCATGTACCAGCCAGGTTATGTACCAGCCAGGTTATGTACCAGCCAGGTTATCATGTATCAGCCAGGTTATGTACCAGCCAGGTTATCATGTACCAGTCAGGTTATCATGTACCAGCCGGGTTATCATGTACCAGCCAGATTATGTACCAGCCAGGTTATCATGTACCAGCCAGGTTATAACGTACCAGCCAGGTTATCATGTACCAGCCAGATTATTATGTACCTGCCAGGTTATCATGTACCAGCCAGGTTATAATGTACCAGCCAGGCTATCATGTACCAGCCAGGTTATCATGTACCAGCCAGATTATATACCAGCTAGGTTATCATGTACCAGCCAGGTTATGTACCAGCCAGGTTATCATGTATCAGCCAGGTTATCATGTACCAGCCAGGTTATCATGTACCAGCCAGGTTATCATGTACCAGCCAGGTTATCATGTACCAGCCAGGTTATCGTGTACCAGCCAGGTTATGTACCAGCCAGGTTATCATGTATCAGCCAGGTTATGTACCAGCCAGGTTATCATGTACCAGCCAGGTTATCATGTACCAGCCAGGTTATCATGTACCAGCCATGTTATCATGTACCAGCCAGATTATGTACCAGCCAGGTTATCATGTACCAGCCAGGTTATAATGTACCAGCCAGGTTATCATGTACCAGCCAGGTTATTATGTACCTGCCAGGTTATCATATACCAGCCAGGTTATCATGTACCAGCCAGGTTATCATGTACCAGCCAGGTTATAATGTACCTGTCAGGTTATCATGTACCAGCCAGGTTATCATGTACCAGCCAGGTTATCATGTACCTGCCAGGTTGTCATGTACCAGCCAGGTTATAATGTACCAGCCAGGTTATGTACCAGCTCTTGACCCCCTATGTGGTCCTTAAAATATGGTGCTATAACCCCTAGTAGTTTACCAAACACTGGCAGAGGTTGGGTAAGTACCAAAACACAGTGGGAGTGGTTGGGTTTGTGGGTTAACAGGGCTAAGGCGTCTGAGGCCGCGTGGTGAGTGGGTGGGTGGGCTTAACAGGGCTAAGACCGGGGGTGGTGAGAGACACGTGGTCGTGGGCCTATGGGTTGAACGGCGTAAGCCTCACTGAAGACACCCACACTGCCGCGAAGATAATTCTAAGCCGGCTGGCTTAAAATACACCCACGAAATACCACAACACCACAGGGATGAAAAAGAGCACTCAGAATGGCTTGGAGCTTGAATCACAAGTGATGAAGACTACTCACGTGGCTTGCTTGAGTACTGGGGTAAGAAACCTGGGTTAGTTGCTAGCTGGCTTATCTTAACCCTTCACACAGAATAGCTTGATACTTCTCACGATGAGCACTGCAGGGGTGGAAGCTGGCTTGGCAGGCAAAAGAACTGGATGGAGTAGGCTAGGCTAGACTGGACTCGGTTGTTCTGACTCCCCCACCACAGACTGGAAGCTGGCTTATTTTGCAAACTCGGGTCAACCCCTCGGGAGTGATGCAAATAAGCAGATAAACACTAATACAAAGGGACTGACCAGTGAATGGTGTAGAAGCTGGTAGGAGCTTGGGTGGGAGGAACTGGCTGAGGTAGCTGGCTGGGGTAGGTCGAGTGTACCCTGCTCGGCAGGCCTACTCACAAGATGGCAGCCAGCTCGGTCGAAATTTATCTCCAGAAATCGCTGTAATCGTCAGAATTACAGGCCCTCCGTTGCCACCATTTATCGTAGGGGTTCTTAAATGGAGATATCGAGGGTTGAAGGTAGACACACTTGTTGGATGGTAACGATATATTGTCAGACTGTGATGATGGGAGATGGAGCCCAGCCTCTGCCTGTCCTAGCCTATGTCAAACGCTGACTGAACAGGAGGCAGAGGTACGAACGTACACATGCACATCCCGTGACGTCACACAAACAGTCACAGGCCTAGGGATCTCCTATCTAAAGCACATGGACGATACTGATATGCTATACAACACAGGGATCAGCAACTATGCTGACAATCATGTACCAGTGAGGTTAGGTTATGTACCAGCCAGGTTAGGTTATCATGTACCAGCCAGGTTAGGTTATGATGTGCCAGCCAGGTTAGGTTATGTGGCAGCTAGGTTAAGTTATGTGGCAGCCAGGTTAGGTTATGTACCAGCCAGGTTAGGTTAAGGCCCGCCAGGTTAGGTTATGTGCCAGCATGGTTAGGTTATCATGTACCAGCCAGGTTAGGTTATCATGTACCAGCCAGGTTAGGTTATGTGCCAACCAGGTTAGGTTATGTGCCAGCCAGGTTAGGTTATGCACCAGCCAGGTTAGGTTAGGTTATGCTCCAGCCAGATTAGGTTATGTGGCAGCCAGGTTAGGTAATGTGGCAGCCAGGTTAGGTTATGTGGCAGCCAGGTTAGGTTATGTGGCAGCCAGGTTAGGTTATGTGGCAGCCATGTTAGGTTATGTGCCAGCCAGGTTAGGTTATGTGGCAGCCAGGTTAGGTTATGTTCCAGCCGGGTTAGGTTATTTGCCAACCAGGTTAGGTTATGTGGCAGCCAGGCTAGGTTATGTGGCATCCAGGTTAGGTTATGTGGCAGCTAAGTTAGGTTATGTGGCAGCCATGTTTGGTTATGTGGCAGCCAGATTAGGTTATGTGCCAGCCAGGTTAGGTTATCATGTACCACCCAGGCTAGGTTATGTACCAGCCAAGTTATGTACCAGCCAGGTTAGGTTATCATGTGCCAGCCAGGTTAGGTTATCATGTGCCAGCCAGGTTAGGTTATCATGTACCAGCCAGGTTAGGTTATATGGCAGCTAGGTTAGGTTATGTACCAGCCAGGTTTGTTAAACTGGTTTCTGTAAATTAGTTGGATAATGTGCCATATGATCAGAAATAAGTCAGTTTTTATCTTTATTTTCTTATCTTAGGTTAACTCAATGTTCTTTTATGTGTGTATAATTGTGTGGCACTCAAGACCCTTCGAGGTTTACATGAAATTTCCATATTTTTTCTTAAAATTTGGTCATTATTATCAAAAGTTTGCCATGATTTTATCCTGTACAAATTTCCAAATTGTTTTTTTTATGAAAAAGTTGGCAAAGAATGTTCTCTTTTTTTTTTGCAATAATTTCTATATGCAGCATCTGACCAGCGTCTGAACCTTGTTTATATCTTATAGTAAATTCAAGTGAGCGGCGTCAAGCTTAATGTGCTTGTGTATTTTAGTTTATTGCCCTCGTCGAAAGATTTGAATTGGATTTAAGAACATAAGAATGGAGGAACACTGCAGAAGGCCTACTGGCCCATACATGGCAGGTCTTTATCAAAACCACCACTACCCAAAGCAACCCAAGAATTTACTTCCATACTCACGATACCAACCAAACCCAGCCCCTCCAACTCATATATTTGTCCAAGACGAACCATACCCCGGCCGGGATTGAACCCGCGGTCACAGAGTCTCAAAACTCCAGACCGTCGTTTTGAGACACACTGACCGCGGGTTCAATCCCGGCCGGGGTATGGTTTGTTTGCGATCGTGTCATTACGATTTCGTGAGTCTTGTCCAAGACGAATTCTGTCCTAATTTTCATTTTTTTTATTGAAGAAATTTGGATATAAGCTTCCATATGATGACTTACGTTTCTTCTGATTTTCTTCATATCTCCTTCACTAATATTTAAGTGTATTATCAAGTCATTCTGCACCGTCACAGTCTCGTACACTGAGGCACAAGTCACAGACATCATAGAAAACGCAGATGTGGAAAATCACATTAATGTACGGTTGAGGACATTTATTAAAGGCAACATTACGCCAAGAATGGCTTCTTCAGTACTAATTGAATGAAGAAATCCCTCGTGGAGAAACATTTCCTCTAATACAACATATCGGTCGTTATCATCAGACCATTTTTCAATAAGGCGGAAACCCTCTTGTGACCTTCCAGCTACTCAAATATTTTTAGTTTGGTTACTTGACTATAGTCGTCCTAGGAATAAATGATCTCAGTTGAAGTGATGGTCTCTCTCTCTCTCTCTCTCTCTCTCTCTCTCTCTCTCTCTCTCTCTCTCTCCATTCCATTTCCCTCAACTTTTAAGTCACAGGGTCTGGTAAGTCACCTTCGGACGTGTTCTTTTACTACTCAAACTCCAGATAAAACCTCCTGGCTTCAAAAATACTCCGAAAAGTAATGTGAACCATTAAAACATTTTTTATCTGCATTTGTCGTTAAGAATAAATGGAAGAAGGTTTTATCGAGAGCTGAAACTCCAAAATATTTAACATCTCTTGGAAAATGTTTATAAAAAGAATGAAATGATGCCTTAGTCAACCTCCCAAGTATTTTCCTTCACAATGTTTTTGTAGACATAGTGTTGATGTTGTTGTTATTGATGTTAGTATAAACACAAATGCAGTATAATGTGATCCTTTATTGACAACGTTTCGCCCACACAGTGGGCTTTTTCAAGTCACACACGGATCTACCTGGGGTTGGAAGGTACGAGAGTATTTATAGGCATGTTCAGAATGTTGAGGTCAGGTGGAGAATGCTGCATCTGATGATCTACCGGGTGGGGTTAGTCTTGGGTAGCTTGGCAGGGGTATTGGACAAGCTACCCAAGACTCTATAACCCCACCCGGTAGATCATCAGATGCAGCATTCTCCACCTGACCTCAACATTCTGAACCTGCCTATAAATACTCTCGTACCTTCCAACCCCAGGTAGATCCGTGTGTGACTTGAAAAAGCCCACTGTGTGGGCGAAACGTTGTCAATAAAGGATCACATTATACTGCATTTGTGTTTATATTTCCATTGTGTCGGTATTTTATACCATTTATTTCCATTGATGTTAGTGTTGGTGCTTTTGATACGGATGATGTTAGTGTTGTTGCTGTTACTGATATTATCATTATTATCATCCGTCTCCTACAGAGGCAGGGTGACTCCAAGAAATTGAAATACGTTCACTATCACCCCATAACTGTTGCCAGAGGCCTGGCAATGCTATAGCTCAAAACTGCAAATAATTCCACTTCTCCTTCAGAGTACAGGCACTCTACTTCATATCTCCAGGACTCAGGTCTTGCTTTTAACGTGTCTGTCTTGATTCATCAGCTTTACTTTCATTCTAACTACAGCCACACACACACCGCCTCTCACTCACATCTCACTCTTCCTCACTCACATCAGTGAACGCTTTTTCCTAAACGATTTACCTAGTTTCAAGTTTCCTGATGCTGCGTCATCCACAGTGCAGGTGGCATCACAGTTTCAACAAATCCTTCAGTCACAAGCCGTACTTTCCAGTAAGACCTACAAGCTGCGTCATCCCAAATACCCAAGATTCTGCCCTGCTTGCCACCTCTCCCAAAGCTGCAGCAACATTGCCTGTGGATCAAGCCTCTCACATCGCAGGATAAACTGAAATCGACGATAACGCCATCTTCACGATATAAAATAAAACCCCATAACTCTTCACTACATTTACGAATAAGAACACGATGCTCATCTAAGAACTCAACCTTCGATTACATAATGAAACTGTCAGATACAGTTCCATTTCCCGGTACAGCTTCACACAATAACAAGTTCCATTTCCCGGTACAGCTTCACACAATAACAAGTTCCATTTCCCGGTACAGCTTCACACAATAACAAGTTCCATTCCCGGTACAGCTTCACACAATAACAAGTTCCATTCCCGGTACAGCTTCACACAATAACAAGTTCCATTTCCCATTACAGCTTCACACAATAACAAGTTCATGATTTCGAATACTTGGACAACTATACAGAACTCACGTACCTACGATAAGAAGTGCTTAAAAATCTAATGAACGGGTGAGGTGCACCTCCCAGCCGTCCCTCAGCCTGAGTGCTCAACCCAGGCTTCACAGACGGTTCCAAGTATATTTCTGTGCTAGCTTAAGTTAGACTTTCCTTGACCCAAAAAAAAATAACATATAAGGGATAAAAGGCGATAACAACAAAATTTTGCTGCTGGAATAAATATCCACCTGAGCATTTCTGACGTTTACGGCGACTTCAATAGTCACCTATTTCACATTTTTACAGCAGTAACATGATGTCTGTAGTTAAGAGGACGGTCTGGAACACCACTGTTCTCACCCAAGTCATCAAGTACTCCGCTCCAGCAGTAATATGATGTCTGTAGTTAAGAGGACGGTCTGGAACGCCACTGTTCTCACCCAAGTCATCAAGTACTCCGCTCCTTGGTTAAGTCTTACATGGCATTCTTTGTACAACTGAAGACATTCCTCTCTGGCGCTGTTCTTCACCAGTTCCCACTTCCTCTCTGTCTGTCTCTCTGTCTCTCTCTTTTTTTAATCTCTCTTGCATAAAGATAAATTAGTTAAATATTCAGTGTTTTAATTTAATGTTAAGGGAACTTTATGCTTTGGGAAGTTAGTACTGTGGTAAGTTAGTGCTAGCAGAAGTTAGTGCTAGGGGAAGTTAGTGCTAGGGGAAGTTAGTGCTAGGAGAAATTATAAGATAGTGCTAGGGGGATGTTAGTAATAGTTGAAATTAGTGCTAGGGGGAACTTAGTGTTAGGGGAAGCATATAATTGATTTGCGTGTATGTCAAGGCAGGATCAATGATAAGGCTTCGAAGGCTCCATTGCTTTATTTGGGTTCCTGGTACACAGGCAGTGTGTTTAAGTGCCCAGGCCCAGGGGGTACCATGCCCGTGAGAGAGTGAATCTAGGCTGAGTTGGCGCCGAGTGAGAGGGTTTGCCCACCTAGAGGCTCGCCCTCTGGTGGAAACTAGCCATGTAGACTTACTGTCTACATTTTGCTCGGCCACCTACCACGAGTCAGACAGTTGCCTGCCGACAGAGCTACTGGGGCTTGAAGATGTCATTCTCTCTACAGGTGGAGTTCATAACAGAGGTTAGTCAGAGTACTCAGACTGGTTTTCTGCATATAACTGAACTCTGATGTTTAGGAGGTGGAGTGAAACGAGTCTCAGCGGAGAGTCGTTGTAGGTACGACTCAGCAGGGCTTCTACAAGCGGCACACATGAAGAGCTTTCTGTACAAGGGGGACTCAGACACTCGTAACTGATGCTGGACTGACTAATGTCATCTGTCAACATCACAACTGGTGACAGGTAACATGAGGGTGCTACTGGTGGTCTGGGCTCAGATCACAATGCGGTCTACACACCACGCTTATCCTCTCTAATTCAGGCAGCTTAGTTCACTTCCTCAACAAGGTCTACTCAGTCACTCTCTCCTGGGCATTGCCCTCGGGGCCTGGGCATATAAACACACTGCCTGTGTACCAAGAACCCAAATAAAACTACACGTTGCCTCCGAAGAGCCTTATCATTGACCTCAATTGGACAAAGCACCCAAATCAATTATGGTGTATGGGAAGTTAGTGCTAGGGAAAGTTAGTGTGAGGAGAAATTAGTGCTAGGGGAAGTTAGTGCTATGGGAAGCCAGTGCAAGGGGAAGTTGGTGCAAGGGAAAGTTAGTGCTGCAGGAAGTTAGTGCTACAGGAAGTTAGTGCTACAGGAAGTTATTGCTACTGGAAGTTAGTGCTAAGGGAAAGTTAGTGCTAGGGGAAATTAGTGCAAGGGAAAGTTAGTGTTATGGGGAAGTTAGGGCGAAGGGAAAGTGGTGCTACGGGAAGTTACTGTTAAGGAATGTTAGTAATAGCAGAAGTTAGTACTGGGGAGAGTTAGGGCTAGGGGAGGTTAGTGCAAGGGGAAGTTAGTGCTAGGGAAAGTTAGTACCAGGAGAAGTTAGTGCTTGGGGAAGTTAGTGCTAAGGGAAGTTAGTGCTAGGGGAGTTAGTGCTAGGGGAATTTAGTGCCAGGGGGAGTTAGTGCTAAAGGAAGTTAGTGCCAGGGGAAGGTAGTGCCAGGGGAAGTTAGTGCCAAGGGGAGTTAGTGCCAGGGGGAGTTAGTGCCAAGGGGAGTTAGTGCCAGGGGAAATTAGTGCCAGGGGAAGTTAGTGCCAGGGGAAGTTAGTGCCAGGGGAAGTTAGTGCCAGGGGAAGTTAGTGCCAGGGGAAGTTAGTGCCAGGGGAAGTTAGTGCCAGGGGAAGTTAGTGCCAGGGGAAGTTAGTGCTAGGGGAAGTTAGTGCTAAGGGAAGTTAGTGCTAGGGGAGTTAGTGCTAGGGAATTTAGTGCCAGGGGGAGTTAGTGCTAGGGGAAGTTAGTGCCAGGGGAAGTTAGTGCCAGGGGAAGTTAGTGCCAGGGGAAGCTAGTGCCAGGGGGAGTTAGTGCCAGGAGGAGTTAGTGCCAGGGGGAGTTAGTGCCAGGGGAAGTTAATGCCAGGGGAAGTTAATGCCAGGGGAAGTTAGTGCTAGGGGAAGTTAGTGCCAGGGGAAGTTAGTGCCAGGAGAAGTTAGTGCCAAGGGAAGCTAGTGCCAGGGGAAGTTAGTGCCAGGGAAAGTTAGTGCCAAGGGAAGTTAGTGCCAGGGGAAGTTAGTGCCAGGGGAAGTTAGTGCTAAGGGAAGTTAGTGCTAGTGGAAGTTAGTGCCAGGGGAAGTTAGTGCTAGTGGAAGTTAGTGCCAAGGGAAGTTAGGGCTAGTGGAAGTTAGTGCTAGGGGAAGTTAGTGCTAGGGGAAGTTAGTGCTAGGGGAAGTTAGTGCTAGGGGAAGTTAGTGACATGGGAAGTTAGTGCTAAGGGAGGTTAGTGCTAGTGGAAGTTAGTGCCAGGGGAAGTTAGTGCCAGGGGAAGTTAGTGCCAGGGGAAGTTAGTGCCAGGGGAAGTTAGTGCTAGGGGAAGTTAGTGCCAGGGGAAGTTAGTGCTAGAGGAAGTTAGTGCTAGGGGAAGTTAGTGCTAGGGGAAGTTAGTGCTAGGGAAAGTTAGTGCTAGGGAAAATTAGTACCAGGGGAAGTTAGTGCTAGGGGAAGTTAGTGCTAAGGGAAGTTAGTGCTAGGGGAGTTAGTGCTAGGGAAAGTTAGTGCCATGGGGAGTTAGTTCTAGGGGAAGTTAGTGCCAGGGAAAGTTAGTGCCAGGGGAAGCTAGTGCCAGGGGAAGTTAGTGCCAGGGGGAGTTAGTGCCAGGGGAAGTTAGTGCTAGGGGAAGTTAGTGGCATGGGAAGTTAGTGCTAGGGGAAGTTAGTGCCAGGGGAAGTTAGTGCTAGGGGAAGTTAGTACCATGGGAAGTTAGTGCTAGGGGAATTTAGTTCCAGGGGAAGTTAGTGCTAGGGGAAGTTAGTGCTAGGGGAAGTTAGTGCCAGGGGAAGTTAGTGCCAGGGGAAGTTAGTGCCAGGGGAAGTTAGTGCCAGGGGAAGTTAGTGCCAGGGGAAGTTAGTGCCAGGGGAAGTTAGTGCCAGGGGAAGTTAGTGCCAGGGGAAGTTAGTGCCAGGGGAAGTTAGTGCCAGGGGAAGTTAGTGCCAGGGGAAGTTAGTGCCAGGGGAAGGTAGTGCCAGGGGAAGTTAGTGCCAGGGGAAGTTAGTGCCAGGGGAAGTTAGTGCCAGGGGAAGTTAGTGCCAGGGGAAGGTAGTGCCAGGGGAAGTTAGTGCCAGGGGAAGTTAGTGCCAGGGGAAGTTAGTGCCAGGGGAAGTTAGTGCCAGGGGAAGTTAGTGCCAGGGGAAGGGGTGCCAGGTGCAGGAGAGGTAAAGTTTGACACTCTGATGTTTACACTTTCATGAAATAAATGAATAATGAATGAGAAAGTCGTTGAATATTTTGTGTATATGATTAAAAAATATAGATACAGAGCTTCTGGAGAGGAAAGAGGGAGTAAGGAAGGGAAGGAAGGAGGGAAGAAGGGAAGGAAGGAGGGAAGAAGGGAAGGAAGGAGTAAGAATGGAAGGAAAAGTGATGCAGAAAGGGACGGAGGCAGGAGAAGTTAGAAATATACTTGTCGCTGTAAACTTTAACTCAGTAGCACACACTGAATAAATGTTCTCATTCTCTCTCTCTCTGTCTCTCTCTGTCTCTCTCTGTCTCTGTCTCTCTCTGTCTGTCTGTCTTTCTCCCTTTCTCGTTATACCACCAAGCAGGTATACTTGGCCAAATTGGTGTAATTATGTGTGGTAATCTTGAGAATGGCAGCAAGAACATGTCAAGTTAGATTCTAGGATCATGTACCCTTCTACCTTCATTTCTCTCTCTCTCTCTCTCTCTCCCTCTCTCTCACTCTCTCTCCCTTTCTCTCATTATTCATTCATCGCTTCCCTAGTCCAATTCTTCCTTATTTTCCCCGTTTATTCATTCCTTCCTACCTTCTTTCCTTCCTTCCTTCCATCCTTTCCTCATTCATTCATGTTCGCTTGAAAGCATTAATATGAGAATATTTTTCGCACCTGTCTGACCCCGTCTCTATACTTCACATACCTGATTTTCCTAATCTCTTACCTCATACCTGGAGTCTACCTGGAGGGTATCCCGGGATCAAAACCCCGAGACCCGGTCCACGACCAGGCCTCCTGGTGGATCACGGCCTGATCAACCAGGCTGTTACTGCCAGGTGATCCGCCACTGATTTTAAATGTCTGTCTAGCTCCCTCTTGAAGGCAGCCAGGGTTCTATTGTTGATTTCCCTTATGGCTGATGGAAGGCTGTTGAACAGTCTTGGGCCCAGGACACTTACTGTGTTTTCTGTTAGTGTACCAGTGGCGCCCCTACTTTTTATTGGGGGTATTTTGCATCGCCTGCCCAGTCTTTTATTTTCGTAGGGAGTGATTTCTGTGTGGAGATTCGGGACCAGTCCCTCAAGGATTTTCCAAGTGTAGATTATGATATATCTCTCTCTCGCCTGTGTTCCAGTGAGTACAAGTCAAGTCCTTCCAAGTGTTCTCAGTAGTTGAGGTGTTTGATGGAACTTATATGTGCAGTAAAGGTTCTCTGTACACTCTGTAGATCTGCAATTTCACCTGCTTTGAACGGAGACGTTAATGTACAGCAACATTCCAGCCTAGAGAGAACATGTGTATGGTAGTTGTGTCCAGCACCTTCGCATCAAAGTCGTTCTACTTCCTAAGTGCTCTGAGGGTGAAGAAATCTGTCTCAATGTTCCTGTGATACACACCCACTACAGTTAGTTACCATTTTGTCCTAGGCACATGTCGATTAGACTGTGTGTGTGTGTGTGTGTGTGTGTGTGTGTACTCAGTTGTACTCACGTAGTTGTGGTTGACGGGGTCGGGTCACAGTTCCTGGTCCCGCCCCTTCACTGGCCGCTGCTAGGTCACTCTTCCTGCACCACGATTTTTATAATACCTGTTCTTAAAGCTATGTATGGATCCTGCTTCCAGTACATCACTTCCCAGACTATTCCGCTTCCTGACAACTCTGTGAAGAAACACTTCCCAATGTCCCTGTGATTCATCTGAGTCTTCAACTTCCAACTGCGACCCCTTGTTCCTGTGACCTATCTCTGAAACTTCCTGTCTCAGTCCCCTTCGTCAATTCCTCTCAGTATTTTCTATGTCGTTAACATATCTCCCCTATTTCTCCTGTACTTCAGTGTCGTCTGGTCGATTTCCCTTAACCTCTTCTCGTAGGACATTAACCATACCCCCGGCCGGGATTGAACCCGCGGTCATAGAGTCTCAAAACTCCAGCCCGTCGCGTTAGCCACTATGACCGCGGGTTCAATCCCGGCCGGGGGTATGGTTTGTTCGCAATCGTGTCATTACGATTTCTTGAGTCATGTTGACGGCAGTGAAGGGACTTGAGCTAGAGTTCGTCACGGCCACGCTAGCTGGAGATTCGTCTGTAAAATCTTGCATTTGAGGTCACAGAGGTGCCTGTGCTAACCTTCCTATGGTGTAGAAATATACCTAGTTGGATGAATCTTATTGTGGCTAGCTGGTCTAGTGGCTAACGCGACGGGCTGGAGTTTTGAGACTATGACCGCGGGTTCAATCCCGGCCGGGGGTATGGTTTGTTTGCAATCGTGTCATTACGATTTCTTGAGTCTCGTAGGACATGTCCCTTAGCTCCAGGACTAGTCTTGTTTCTAACTTATGCACTTTCTCTAATTTCCTTACATGCTTGGCTAATTATGGGTTCCAAACTGGTGCTGCATACTCCAATATAGGCCCGACATACACGGTGTACAGGGTGCTGAACGATTCCTTATTGAGATGTCGGAATGCTCTTCTTAGGTTTGCTAGGCGCCCATATGCTGCAGCAGTTATTTGGCTAATGTGCACCTCAGGAGATGTGCTCGGTGTTATATTCACCCCAGAATCCTTTTCCTTGAGTGAGGTTTGTAGGCTTTGGCCCCCTAGATTGCACTTCGTCTGCGGTCTTCTTTGCCCTTCCCCAATCTGCATGACTTTGCACTTGGTGAGGTTGAACTCCAGAAGCCAGTTTCTGGACCAGGTTTGCAGCCTGTCCAGATCCCTTAGTAGTTCTGTCTGGTCCTCGTCCGATTGAATTCTTCTCATCAACTTCACAGCATCTGTAAACAGGGATACTTCGGAGTCTATTTCTTCTGTCAAGTCGTTCACATGTACCAGAAACAGCACAGGTCCTAGGACTAACCATTGTGGAACCTCGCTCCCACTCTGACACCTCGCCACGTACCATGACTCGCTGATGTCTTACCTGCAGGTATTCCCTGATGTAGTGCAGCGCCTTTCCTGTTATACCCGCCTGGTCCTCCAGCTTATGCACCAATCTCTTACGTGGAACAGTATCAAAAGCCTTCTTACTGTCCAAAAAAGTGCAATCTACCCACCCTCTCTCTCTTTTCTTACTGCTGTCACCGTGTCATAGAACTCCAGTAAGTTTGTGGAACAGGATTTCCCGTCTCTGAACCCGTGCTGGATGTCGTTGAGAAGCTCATTCTGTTCTAAGTGCTCCACCGCACTTCTGATAATCGATGTATATGTGTACTTACCTATTTGTGTGTGTGTGTGTGTGTGTGTGTGTGTGTGTGTAATTGCAATAAAAATAACGCCAACACAATACTCATGCATAATTTATTGCAATGGCATTCATTAGAATTTCAAAACACTGAATTAATAAACAATAAGTGAGATATTTTATTAATATCATATATGTAACAGGTCGCTGCTGGATAAATACATATTGATGACCACATCAATGTTGCTTACTTATTATAATATTTAAAGTTGTTGCAGATCCAGAGCTGACTTATACGGCTTATTTCAGGCCTGGTTGCTTCCAGTATATATATATATATATATATATATATATATATATATATATATATATATATATATATATATATATATATATATATATATATATATATATATATATATAGGTAGTAGGTTGGTAGACAGCAACCACCCAGGGAAGTACTACCGTCCTGCCAGATGACTGTGAAACAGAAACCTGTAACTGTTTTGCATGATGGTAGGATTGCTGGTTTCTTTTTCTGTCTCATAAACACGCTAGATAACAGGGATATCTTGCTACTCCTACTTACACTTTGGTCACACTTCACAGACACGCACATGCATATATATATATACATACATCTAGGTTTTTCTCCTTTTTCTAAATAGCTCTTGTTCTTCTTTATTTCTTCTATTGTCCATGGGGAAGTGGAAAAGAATCTTTCCTCCGTAAGCCATGCGTGTCGTATGAGGCGACTAAAATGCCGGGAGCAATGGGCTAGTAACCCCTTCTCCTGTAGACACTTACTAAAAAAGAGAAGAAGAAAAACTTTATAAAACTGGGATGCTTAAATGTGCGTGGATGTAGTGCGGATGACAAGAAACAGATGATTGCTGATGTTATGAATGAAAAGAAGTTGGATGTCCTGGCCCTAAGCGAAACAAAGCTGAAGGGGGTAGGAGAGTTTCAGTGGGGGGAAATAAATGGGATTAAATCTGGAGTATCTGAGAGAGTTAGAGCAAAGGAAGGGGTAGCAGTAATGTTAAATGATCAGTTATGGAAGGAGAAAAGAGAATATGAATGTGTAAATTCAAGAATTATGTGGATTAAAGTAAAGGTTGGATGCGAGAAGTGGGTCATAATAAGCGTGTATGCACCTGGAGAAGAGAGGAATGCAGAGGAGAGAGAGAGATTTTGGGAGATGTTAAGTGAATGTATAGGAGCCTTTGAACCAAGTGAGAGAGTAATTGTAGTAGGGGACCTGAATGCTAAAGTAGGAGAAACTTTTAGAGAGGGTGTGGTTGGTAAGTTTGGGGTGCCAGGTGTAAATGATAATGGGAGCCCTTTGATTGAACTTTGTATAGAAAGGGGTTTAGTTATAGGTAATACATATTTTAAGAAAAAGAGGATAAATAAGTATACAAGATATGATGTAGGGCGAAATGACAGTAGTTTGTTGGATTATGTATTGGTAGATAAAAGACTGTTGAGTAGACTTCAGGATGTACATGTTTATAGAGGGGCCACAGATATATCAGATCACTTTCTAGTTGTAGCTACACTGAGAGTAAAAGGTAGATGGGATACAAGGAGAATAGAAGCATCAGGGAAGAGAGAGGTGAAGGTTTATAAACTAAAAGAGGAGGCAGTTAGGGTAAGATATAAACAGCTATTGGAGGATAGATGGGCTAATGAGAGCATAGGCAATGGGGTCGAAGAGGTATGGGGTAGGTTTAAAAATGTAGTGTTAGAGTGTTCAGCAGAAGTTTGTGGTTACAGGAAAGTGGGTGCAGGAGGGAAGAGGAGCGATTGGTGGAATGATGATGTAAAGAGAGTAGTAAGGGAGAAAAAGTTAGCATATGAGAAGTTTTTACAAAGTAGAAGTGATGCAAGGAGGGAAGAGTATATGGAGAAAAAGAGAGAGGTTAAGAGAGTGGTGAAGCAATGTAAAAAGAGAGCAAATGAGAGAGTGGGTGAGATGTTATCAACAAATTTTGTTGAAAATAAGAAAAAGTTTTGGAGTGAGATTAACAAGTTAAGAAAGCCTAGAGAACAAATGGATTTGTCAGTTAAAAATAGGAGAGGAGAGTTATTAAATGGAGAGTTAGAGGTATTGGGAAGATGGAGGGAATATTTTGAGGAATTGTTAAATGTTGATGAAGATAGGGAAGCTGTGATTTCGTGTATAGGGCAAGGAGGAATAACATCTTGTAGGAGTGAGGAAGAGCCAGTTGTGAGTGTGGGGGAAGTTCGTGAGGCAGTAGGTAAAATGAAAGGGGGTAAGGCAGCCGGGATTGATGGGATAAAGATAGAAATGTTAAAAGCAGGTGGGGATATAGTTTTGGAGTGGTTGGTGCAATTATTTAATAAATGTATGGAAGAGGGTAAGGTACCTAGGGATTGGCAGAGAGCATGCATAGTTCCTTTGTATAAAGGCAAAGGGGATAAAAGAGAGTGCAAAAATTATAGGGGGATAAGTCTGCTGAGTATACCTGGTAAAGTGTATGGTAGAGTTATTATTGAAAGAATTAAGAGTAAGACGGAGAATAGGATAGCAGATGAACAAGGAGGCTTTAGGAAAGGTAGGGGGTGTGTGGACCAGGTGTTTACAGTGAAACATATAAGTGAACAGTATTTAGATAAGGCTAAAGAGGTCTTTGTGGCATTTATGGATTTGGAAAAGGCGTATGACAGGGTGGATAGGGGGGCAATGTGGCAGATGTTGCAAGTGTATGGTGTAGGAGGTAGGTTACTGAAAGCAGTGAAGAGTTTTTACGAGGATAGTGAGGCTCAAGTTAGAGTATGTAGGAAAGAGGGAAATTATTTCCCAGTAAAAGTAGGCCTTAGACAAGGATGTGTGATGTCACCGTGGTTGTTTAATATATTTATAGATGGGGTTGTAAGATAAGTAAATGCGAGGGTCTTGACAAGAGGCGTGGAGTTAAAAGATAAAGAATCACACACAAAGTGGGAGTTGTCACAGCTGCTCTTTGCTGATGACACTGTGCTCTTGGGAGATTCTGAAGAGAAGTTGCAGAGATTGGTGGATGAATTTGGTAGGGTGTGCAAAAGAAGAAAATTAAAGGTGAATACAGGAAAGAGTAAGGTTATGAGGATAACAAAAAGATTAGGTGATGAAAGATTGAATATCAGATTGGAGGGAGAGAGTATGGAGGAGGTGAATGTATTCAGATATTTGGGAGTGGACGTGTCAGCGGATGGGTCTATGAAAGATGAGGTGAATCATAGAATTGATGAGGGAAAAAGAGTGAGTGGTGCACTTAGGAGTCTGTGGAGACAAAGAACTTTGTCCTTGGAGGCAAAGAGGGGAATGTATGAGAGTATAGTTTTACCAACGCTCTTATATGGGTGTGAAGCATGGGTGATGAATGTTGCAGCGAGGAGAAGGCTGGAGGCAGTGGAGATGTCATGTCTGAGGGCAATGTGTGGTGTGAATATAATGCAGAGAATTCGTAGTTTGGAAGTTAGGAGGAGGTGCAGGATTACCAAAACTGTTGTCCAGAGGGCTGAGGAAGGGTTGTTGAGGTGGTTCGGACATGTAGAGAGAATGGAGCGAAACAGAATGACTTCAAGAGTGTATCAGTCTGTAGTGGAAGGAAGGCGGGGTAGGGGTCGGCCTAGGAAAGGTTGGAGAGAGGGGGTAAAGGAGGTTTTGTGTGCGAGGGGGTTGGACTTCCAGCAGGTATGCATGAGCGTGTTTGATAGGAGTAAATGGAGACAAATGGTTTTTAATACTTGACGTGCTGTTGGAGTGTGAGCAAAGTAACATTTATGAAGGGATTCAGGGAAACCGGCAGGCCAGACTTGAGTCCTGGAGATGGGAAGTACAGTGCCTGCACTCTGAAGGAGGGGTGTTAATGTTGCAGTTTAAAAACTGTAGTGTAAAGCACCCTTCTGGCAAGACAGTGATGGAGTGAATGATGGTGAAAGTTTTTCTTTTTCGGGCTACCCTGCCTTGGTGGGAATCAGCCAGTGTGATAATAAAATTAAAATAAAAAATATATATATGTGTGTGTGTGTGTGTGTGTGTGTGTGTGTGTGTGTGTGTGTGTGTGTGTGTGTATAATGTCGTGCTGAATAGGTACAACTTGCGATCGTAGCTCAAATGCCAACGCTCTTCTTGCCGAATAAGGCTAGCGAAATTTTTTGTATGCAATAATTTCACAAAAATCATTCTGAACCTAACGTAAAAAAATATATTTCATTGTGTTTGTTTATTAAATTATTGTAAACCTATCTAAACTCTATTTAGTTTGATTAGGATAAATTAAATTGCGCTTGTTATAATAAGGTCAGGTAAGTTTTCTAAGGTTCTTTTGGTACAAAAGTATTAATTTTTACATTAACATAAATGACAAAATATATCCATTAACGTATAAGAGAAAATTTTTTAGCAAGCGCTGACCAAGGAAGTGGAAATTATCGCACTTAAGTTAAAGGTCTCTGATGGCCTGGTGGTTAACGCTCTCACTTCACACAGCGAGGGCCTGGGTTCGATTCGCAGCCAGAGTAGAAACATTGGGCGAGTTTCTTTCCATGCACTACCTAGCAGACTTTGCTGCCAGAGTATACTGCACTACCTAGCAGAGTTTACTGCCAGAGTATACTGCACTACCTAGCAGAGTTTACTGCCAGAGTATACTGCACTACCTAGCAGAGTTTACTGCCAGAGTATACTGCACTACCTAGCAGAGTTTACTGCCAGAGTATACTGCACTACCTAGCAGAGTTTACTGCCAGAGTATACTGCACTACCTAGCAGAGTTTACTGCCAGAGTATACTGCACTACCTAGCAGAGTTTACTGCCAGAGTATACTGCAGTACCTAGCAGAGTTTACTGCCAGAGTATACTGCACTACCTAGCAGAGTTTACTGCCAGAGTATACTGCAGTACCTAGCAGAGTTTACTGCCAGAGTATACTGCAGTACCTAGCAGAGTTTACTGCCAGAGTATACTGCAGTACCTAGCAGAGTTTACTGCCAGAGTATACTGCAGTACCTAGCAGAGTTTACTGCCAGAGTATACTGCAGTACCTAGCAGAGTTTACTGCCAGAGTATACTGCAGTACCTAGCAGAGTTTACTGCCAGAGTATACTGCAGTACCTAGCAGAGTTTACTGCCAGAGTATACTGCAGTACCTAGCAGAGTTTACTGCCAGAGTATACTGCAGTACCTAGCAGAGTTTACTGCCAGAGTATACTGCAGTACCTAGCAGAGTTTACTGCCAGAGTATACTGCAGAACCTAGCAGAGTTTACTGCCAGAGTATACTGCAGAACCTAGCAGAGTTTACTGCCAGAGTATACTGCAGTACCTAGCAGAGTTTACTGCCAGAGTATACTGCACTACCTAGCAGAGTTTACTGCCAGAGTATACTGCACTACCTAGCAGAGTTTACTGCCAGAGTATACTGCACTACCTAGCAGAGTTTACTGCCAGAGTATACTGCAGTACCTAGCAGAGTTTACTGCCAGAGTATACTGCAGTACCTAGCAGAGTTTACTGCCAGAGTATACTGCACTACCTAGCAGAGTTTACTGCCAGAGTATACTGCAGTACCTAGCAGAGTTTACTGCCAGAGTATACTGCAGTACCTAGCAGAGTTTACTGCCAGAGTATACTGCAGTACCTAGCAGAGTTTACTGCCAGAGTATACTGCAGTACCTAGCAGAGTTTACTGCCAGAGTATACTGCACTACCTAGCAGAGTTTACTGCCAGAGTATACTGCACTACCTAGCAGAGTTTACTGCCAGAGTATACTGCAGTACCTAGCAGAGTTTACTGCCAGAGTATACTGCAGTACCTAGCAGAGTTTACTGCCAGAGTATACTGCACTACCTAGCAGAGTTTACTGCCAGAGTATACTGCAGTACCTAGCAGAGTTTACTGCCAGAGTATACTGCAGTACCTAGCAGAGTTTACTGCCAGAGTATACTGCAGTACCTAGCAGAGTTTACTGCCAGAGTATACTGCACTACCTAGCAGAGTTTACTGCCAGAGTATACTGCACTACCTAGCAGAGTTTACTGCCAGAGTATACTGCAGTACCTAGCAGAGTTTACTGCCAGAGTATACTGCACTACCTAGCAGAGTTTACTGCCAGAGTATACTGCAGTACCTAGCAGAGTTTACTGCCAGAGTATACTGCAGTACCTAGCAGAGTTTACTGCCAGAGTATACTGCACTACCTAGCAGAGTTTACTGCCAGAGTATACTGCACTACCTAGCAGAGTTTACTGCCAGAGTATACTGCACTACCTAGCAGAGTTTACTGCCAGAGTATACTGCACTACCTAGCAGAGTTTACTGCCAGAGTATACTGCACTACCTAGCAGAGTTTACTGCCAGAGTATACTGCAGTACCTAGCAGAGTTTACTGCCAGAGTATACTGCAGTACCTAGCAGAGTTTACTGCCAGAGTATACTGCACTACCTAGCAGAGTTTACTGCCAGAGTATACTGCAGTACCTAGCAGAGTTTACTGCCAGAGTATACTGCACTACCTAGCAGAGTTTACTGCCAGAGTATACTGCAGTACCTAGCAGAGTTTACTGCCAGAGTATACTGCACTACCTAGCAGAGTTTACTGCCAGAGTATACTGCACTACCTAGCAGAGTTTACTGCCAGAGTATACTGCACTACCTAGCAGAGTTTACTGCCAGAGTATACTGCACTACCTAGCAGAGTTTACTGCCAGAGTATACTGCACTACCTAGCAGAGTTTACTGCCAGAGTATACTGCACTACCTAGCAGAGTTTACTGCCAGAGTATACTGCAGAGTTTACTGCCAGAGTATACTGCACTACCTAGCAGAGTTTACTGCCAGAGTATACTGCACTACCTAGCAGAGTTTACTGCCAGAGTATACTGCACTACCTAGCAGAGTTTACTGCCAGAGTATACTGCACTACCTAGCAGAGTTTACTGCCAGAGTATACTGCACTACCTAGCAGAGTTTACTGCCAGAGTATACTGCACTACCTAGCAGAGTTTACTGCCAGAGTATACTGCACTACCTAGCAGAGTTTACTGCCAGAGTATACTGCAGTAACTAGCAGAGTTTACTGCCAGAGTATACTGCACTACCTAGCAGAGTTTACTGCCAGAGTATACTGCACTACCTAGCAGAGTTTACTGCCAGAGTATACTGCACTACCTAGCAGAGTTTACTGCCAGAGTATACTGCACTACCTAGCAGAGTTTACTGCCAGAGTATACTGCAGTACCTAGCAGAGTTTACTGCCAGAGTATACTGCACTACCTAGCAGAGTTTACTGCCAGAGTATACTGCACTACCTAGCAGAGTTTACTGCCAGAGTATACTGCACTACCTAGCAGAGTTTACTGCCAGAGTATACTGCACTACCTAGCAGAGTTTACTGCCAGAGTATACTGCACTACCTAGCAGAGTTTACTGCCAGAGTATACTGCACTACCTAGCAGAGTTTACTGCCAGAGTATACTGCACTACCTAGCAGAGTTTACTGCCAGAGTATACTGCACTACCTAGCAGAGTTTACTGCCAGAGTATACTGCACTACCTAGCAGAGTTTACTGCCAGAGTATACTGCACTACCTAGCAGAGTTTACTGCCAGAGTATACTGCACTACCTAGCAGAGTTTACTGCCAGAGTATACTGCAGTAACTAGCAGAGTTTACTGCCAGAGTATACTGCACTACCTAGCAGAGTTTACTGCCAGAGTATACTGCACTACCTAGCAGAGTTTACTGCCAGAGTATACTACACTACCTAGCATATATATATATATATATATATATATATATATATATATATATATATATATTGCATTTGCTTTAGCCTGTCCGCAATATTCGGGGTCGCGCTATAACAGATGCAAAACAACAGTTCGACTCCGATGAAGTGTATTGTTACTGTTCATGAGCTGAAGTGGATGGTTGGGGTTCACTTGTTGAAGTGGATGGCTGGGGTTCACTTGTTGAAGTGGATGACTGGGGTTCACTTGCTGAAGTGGATGACTGGGGTTCACTTGCTGAAGTGGATGGCTGGGGTTCACTTGCTGAAGTGGATGGCTGGGGTTCACTTGCTGAAGTGGATGGCTGGGGTTCACTTGCTGAAGTGGATGGCTGGGGTTCACTTGCTGAAGTGGATGGCTGGGGTTCACTTGCTGAAGTGGATGGCTGGGGTTCACTTGCTGAAGTGGATGGCTGGGGTTCACTTGCTGAAGTGGATGGCTGGGGTTCACTTGCTGAAGTGGATGGCTGGGGTTCACTTGCTGAAGTAGACGGCTGGGGTTCACTTGCTGAAGTGGATGGCTGGGGTTCACTTGCTGAAGTGGATGGCTGGGGTTCACTTGCTGAAGTGGATGGCTGGGGTTCACTTGCTGAAGTGGATGGCTGGGGTTCACTTGCTGAAGTGGATGGCTGGTGTTCACTTGCTGAAGTGGATGGCTGGGGTTCACTTGCTGAAGTTGATGGCTGGGGTTCACTTGCTGAACTGGATGGCTGGGGTCCACTTGCTGAAGAGGATGGCTGGGGTCCACTTGCTGAAGAGGATGGCTGGGGTTTACTAGTTGAAGTGGATGGCTGGGGTTCACTTGCTGAAGTGGATGGCTGAGGTTCACTTGCTGTTGTGGATGGCTGGGGTTCACTTGCTGAAGTGGATGGCTGGGGTTCACTTGCTGAAGTGGATAGCTGGGGTTTACTTGTTGAAGTGGATGGCAGGGGTTCACTTGCTGAAGTGGATTCCTGGGGTTCCCTTGCTGAAGTGGATGACTGGGGTTCAATTGCTGAAGTGGATGGCTGGGGTTCACTTGCTGAAGTGGATGGCTGGGGTTCTTTTGCTGAAGTGGATGGCTGGGGTTCACTTGCTGAAGTGGATGGCTGGGGTTCGCTTGCTGAAGTGGATGGCTGGAGTTAACTAGCTGAAGTGGATGGCTGGTGTTCACTTGCTGAAGTGGATGGCTGGGGTTCACTTGCTGAAGTGGTTGGCTGGGGTTCACTTGCTGAAGTGGACGGCTCGGGTTCACTTGCTGAAGTGGATGGCTGGGGTTCACTTGCTGAAGTGGATGGGTGTGGCTCACTCGCTAAAGTGGATGGTTGAGGTTCACTTGCTGAAGTGGCTGGTTGGTGCTCACTGGCGAAATTGAATGGTTGGGGTTCACTGTTTAAAGTGGATGGTTGGGGAACACTTGCTGAAGTGGATGGTTTTTGCATCACTAGCAGAAGTGGATGCTTGGGGTTCCCTTGCTGAAGTGGATGGTTGGGGTTCATTGGTTAAAGTGGATGGTTGGAGTTCACTGGTTAAAGTGGATGGCTCGGGTTCAGTGGTTAAAGCGGATGGTTGGGGTTCACTTGCTGAAGTGGATGGTTGGAGTTCACTGGCTAAAGTGGATGGCTGGGGTTCTCTTGCTGAAGTGGATGGTTGGGGTTCACTTGCTGAAGTGGATGGCTGGGATTCACTGGCTAAAGTGGATGGTTGGGGTTCACTAGCTGAAGTGGATGGTTGGTGTTCATTGGTTAAAGTGGATGGTTGGGTTCACTGGTTAAAGTGTATGGTTGGGGTTCACTGGTTAAAGTGGATTCCTGGGGTTCACTTGCTGAAGTAGATGGCTGGGGTTCACTAATCAAAATGGATTGTTGGGGTTCACTTGCTGATGTGGTTGGTTTTGCATCACTAGCTGAAGTGGATGGCTGGGTTTCACTTGCGGAAGTGGATGCCTGGGGTTCACTTGGCGAAGTGGATGGCTGGGGATCACTTGCTGTAGTGGATGGCTGGGATTCACTGGCTGAAGTGGATGGCTGGAGTTCACTAGCTGAAGTGGATAGCTGTGTTTCACTTGCGGAAGTGGATGCCTGGGGTTCACTTGGCGAAGTGGATGGCTGGGGTTCACTTGCTGTAGTGGATGGCTGGGATTCACTGGCTGAAGTGGATGGCTGGGGTTCACTAGCTGAAGTGGATGGCTTTGGTTCACTTGCTGAAGTGGATCGCTGGGGCTCACTTGCTGAAGTGGATGGCTGGGGTTCACTTGCTGAAGTGGATGGCTGGGGTTCACTTGCTGAAGTGGATGGCTGGGGTTCACTTGCTGAAGTGAATGGCTGGAGTTCACTTGCTGAAGTGAATGGCTGGGTTTCACTTGCTGAAGTTGATGCCTGGGGTTCACTTGCTGAAGTGGATGGCTGGAGTTCACTTGCTAAAGTGGATAGCTGGGGTTCACTTGCTGAAGTGGATGGCTGGGGTTTACTAGCTGAAGTGGATGGCTGGGGTTCACTTGCTGAAGTGGATAGCTGGGGCTCACTTGCTGAAGTGAACGGCTGGGGTTAACTTGCTGAAGTGGATGGCTGGGGTTCACTTGCTGAAGTGGATGGCTGGGGTTCACTTGCTGAAGTGGATGGCTGGGGTTCACTTGCTGAAGTGGATACCTGGGGCTCACTTGCTGAAGTGAATGGCAGGGGTTCACTTGCTGAAGTGGACGGCTGGGGTTCACCTGCTGAAGTGGAAGGCTGGGGTTCACTTGCTGAAGTGGATGGCTGGAGTTCACTAGCTGAAGTGGATGGCTGGGGTTCACTAGCTGAAGTGGATGGCTGGGGTTCACTTGCTGATTTGGATAGCTTGGCTTCACTTGCTGAAGTGGATGACTGGGGTTCACTTGCTGAAGTGGATGGCTGGGTTCACTTGCTGAAGTGGATGGCTGGGGTTCACTTGAAGTGGATAACTGAGGTTCACTTGTTGAAGTGGATGGCTGGGGTTCACTTGCTGAAGTGGATGGCTTGGGTACACTTACTGAAGTGGACGGCAGGTGTTCTCTTGCTGAAGTGGATGGCTGGGGTTCACTTGCTGAAGTGGATAACTGGGGTTCACTTGCTGAAGTGGATAGTTGGAGTTCACTAGCTGAAGTGGATGGCTGGGGTTTACTAGCTGAAGTGGATGGCTGGGGTTCACTTGCTGAAGTGGAAAACTGGGGTTCACTTGCTGAAGTGGATGGCTGGGGTTCACTTGCTGAAGTGGATGGCTGGGTTCACTTGCTGAAGTGGATTCCTGGGGTTCACTTGAAGTGGATAACTGGGGTTCACTTGTTGAAGTGGATGGCTGGGGTTCACTTGAAGTGGATAACTGGGGTTCACTTGCTGAAGTGGATGGCTGGGGTTCACTTGCTGAAGTGGATAGTTATGGTTCACTTGCCGAAGTGGATGGTTTGATTCACTGGTTAAAGTGGATGTTTGGGGTTCACTTGCTGAAGTAGATTGTTGGGGTTCACTGGCTAAAGTGGATGGCTAAGGTTCACTTGCTGAAGTGGATGGTTGGGGTTCACTTTCTGAAGTGGATGGCGGGGGTTCACTGGCTAAAGTGGATGGTTGGGGCTCACTGGCTAAAGTGGATGGATGGGGTTCACTTGCTGTAGTGGCTGGTTGGTGCTCACTGGTTAAAGTGAATGGTAGGGGTTCACTGTTTAAAGTGGATGGTTGAGGTTCACTTTCTGAAGTGGATGGTTGGGGTTCACTACCTTAAGTGGATGGTTGGGGAACACTTGCTGAAGTGGATGGTTTTTGCATCACTAGCTGAAGTGGATGGTTGGGGTTCATTGGTTAAAGTGGATGGTTGGGGTTCACTTGCTGAAGTGAATGGTTGGGGTTCACTAGGTGAAGTGCATGGTTGGGGTTCACTGGTTAAAGTGGATGGTTGGGGTTCACTTGCTGAAGTGAATGGTTGGGGTTCACTAGGTGAAGTGGATGGTTGGGGTTCACTAGCTGAAGTGGATGGTTGGTGTTCATTGGTTAAAGTGGATGGTTGTGTTCACTGGTTAAAGTGGATGGTTGTGGTTCACTGGTTAAAGTGGATTCCTGGGGTTCACTTGCTTAAGTAGATGGCTGGGGTTCACTGATCAAAATAGATTGTTGGGCTCCACTTGCTGATATGGTTGGTTTTGCATCAATAGCTGAAGTGGATGGCTGGAGTTCACTAGCTGAAGTGGATAGCTGGGTTTCACTTGCTGAAGTGGATGCCTGGGGTTCACTTGGTGAAGTGGATGGCTGGGGTTCACTTGCTGTAGTGGATGGCTGGGGTTCACTAGCTGAAGTGGATGGCTTTGGTTCACTTGCTGAAGTGGGTGGCTGGGGCTCACTTGCTGAAGTGGATGTCTGGGGTTCACTTGCTGAAGTGGGTGGCTGGGGCTCACTTGCTGAAGTGGATGGCCGGGTTTCAGTTGCTGAAGTGGATGCCTGGGGTTCACTTGCTGAAGTGGATGCCTGGAGTTCACTTGCTAAAGTGGATAGCTGGGTTCACTTGCTGAAGTGGATGGCTGGGGTTCACTAGCTGAAGTGGATGGCTGGGGTTCACTTGCTGAAGTGGATAGCTGGGGCTCACTTGTTGAAGTGAATGGCAGGGGTTCACATGCTGAAGTGGACGGCTGTGGTTCACTTGCTGAAGTGGATGGCTGTGGTTCACTTGCTGAAGTGGATGGCTGGGTTCATTTGCTGAAGTGGATGGCTGGGGTTCACTTGATGAATTGGATGGCTGGGGTTCACTTACTGAAGTGGACGGCAGGGGTTCTCTTGCTGAAGTGGATAGCTGGGGTTCACTTGCTGAAGTGGATGGCTGGGGTTCACTTGCTGAAGTGGATGGCTGGGGTTCACTTGCTGAAGTGGATGGCAGGAGTTCACTAGCTGAAGTCGATGGCTGGGGTTCACTAGCTGAAGTGGATGGCTGGGGTTCACTTGCTGAAGTGGATGGCTGGGGTTCACTTGAAGTGGATAACTGGGGTTCACTTGTTGAAGTGGATGGCTGGGGTTCACTTGCTGAATTGGATGGCTGGGGTTCACTTGCTGAAGTGGACGGCTGGGGTTCACTTGCTGAAGTGGATGGCTGGGGTTCACTTGCTGAAGTGGATGGCTGGGGTTCACTTGCTGAAGTGGATGGTTCGGGTTCACTGCTTAAAGTGGATGGTTATGGTTCACTTGCTGAAGTGGATGGTTTGATTCACTGGTTAAAGTGGTTGGTTGGGGTTCACTTGCTGAAGTAGATTGTTGGGGTTCACTGGCTAAAGTGGATGGCTAAGGTTCACTTGCTGAAGTGGATGGTTGGGGTTCACTGACTGAAGTGGATGGCTGTGGTTCACTTGCTGAAGTGGCTGGTTGGTGATCACTGGTTAAAGTGAATGGTTGGGGTTCACTGTTTAAAGTGGATGGTTGGGGTTCACTTTCTGAAGTGGATGGTTGGGGTTCACTACCTTAAGTGGATGGTTGGGGTACACTTGCTGAAGTGGATGGTTTTTGCATCACTAGCTGAAGTGGATGGTTGGGGTTCATTGGTTAAAGTGGATGGTTGGGGTTCACTGGTTAAAGCGGATGGTTGGGGTTCACTGGTTAAAGTGGATGGTTGGGGTTCACTAGGTGAAGTGGATGGTTGGGGTTCACTAGCTGAAGTGGATGGTTGGTGTTCATTGGTTAAAGCGGATGGTTGGGGTACACTTGCTGAAGTGGATGGTTTTTGCATCACTAGCTGAAGTGGATGGTTGGGGTTCATTGGTTAAAGTGGATGGTTGGGGTTCACTGGTTAAAGTGGATGGTTGGGGTTCACTGGTTAAAGTGGATGGTTGGGGTTCACTTGCTGAAGTGGATGGTTGGGGTTCACTAGGTGAAGTGGATGGTTGGGGTTCACTAGCTGAAGTGGATTCCTGGGGTTCACTTGCTGAAGTAGATGGCTGGGGTTCACTGATCAAAATGGATTGTTGGGGTTCACTTGCTGATGTGGTTGGTTTTGCATCACTAGCTGAAGTGGATGGCTGGAGTTCACTTGGTGAAGTGGATGGCTGGGGTTCACTTGGTGAAGTGGATGCCTGGGGTTCACTTGAAGTGGATGCCTGGGGTTCACTTGAAGTGGATGGCTGGGGTTCACATGCTGTAGTGGATGGCTGGGATTCACTTGCTGAAGTGGATGGCTGGGGTTCACTAGCTGAAGTCGATGGCTTTGGTTCACTTGCTGAAGTGGATGGCTGGGGCTCACTTGAAGTTGATGGCTGGGGTTCACTTGCTGAAGTGGATGGCTGGGGTTCACTTGCTGAAGTGGTTGGCTGGGGTTCACTTGAAGTGGATGACTGGAGTTCACTAGCTGAAGTGAATGGCTGGGTTTCACTTGCTGAAGTTGATGCCTGGGGTTCACTTGCTGAAGTGGATTGCTGGAGTTCACTTGCTAAAGTGGATAGCTGGGGTTCACTTCCTGAAGTGGATGGCTGGGGTTCACTAGCTGAAGTGGAAGGCTGGGGTTCACTTGCTGAAGTAGATAGCTGGTGCTGACTTGCTGAAGTGAATGGCAGGGGTTCACTTGCTGAAGTGGACGGCTGGGGTTCACTTGCTGAAGTGGATGGCTGGAGTTCACTAGCTGAAGTGGATGGCTGGGGTTCACTAGCTGAAGTGGATGGCTGGAGTTCACTTGCTGATTTGCATAGCTTGGGTTCACTTGCTGTAGTGGATGGCTGGGGTTCACTTGCTGTAGTGGATGGCTGGGGTTCTCTTGTTGTAGTGGATGGCTGGGGTTCACTAGCTGAAGTGGATGGCTGGGGTTCACTTGCTGTAGTGGATGGCTGGGGTTCTCTTGCTGAAGGGGATGGCTGGGGTTCACTTGCTGAACTGGATGGCTGGGGTTCACTTGCTGTAGTGGATGGCTGGGGTTCACTTGCTGAAGCTGATGGCTGAAGTTCACTTGCTGAAGTGGATGGCTGGGTTTCGCTTGCTGTAGTGGATGGGTGGGGTTCACTTGCTGTAGTGGATGGCTGGGGTTCACTTGCTGTAGTGGATGGCTGGGGTTCACTTGCTGTAGTGGATGGCTGGGGTTCACTTGCTGAAGTGGATGGCTGGGGTTCACTTGCTGTAGTGGATGGCTGGGGTTCACTTGCTGTAGTGGATGGCTGGGAATCACTTGCTGAAGTGGATTGCTGGGGTTCACTTGTTGAAGTGGATGGCTGGGGTTCAGATGCTGTAGTGGATGGCGGGGGTTCACTTGCTGAAGTGAATGGCTGGAGTTCACTTGCTGAAGTGGATGGCTGGGGTTCACTTGCTGTAGTGAATGGCTGGGGTTCACTTGCTGTAGTGAATGGCTGGGGTTCACTTGCTGAAGTGGATGGCTGGGGTTCACTTGCTGTAGTGGATGGCCGGGGTTCATTTGCTGAAGTGGATGGCTGGGGTTCACTTGATGAAGTGGATGGCTGGGGTTCACTTGCTGAAGTGGATTGCTGGAGTTCACTTGCTATAGTGGATGGCTGGGGTTCACTTGCTGTAGTGGATGGCTGGGGTTCACTTGCTGTAGTGGATGGCTGGGGTTCACTTGCTGAAGTGGATTGCTGGGGTTCACTTGGGGAAGTGGATGGCTGGGACTCACTTGCTGTAGTGGATGTGTGGGGTTCACTTGCTGAAGTGGATGGCTGGGGTTCACTTGCTGAAGTGGATGTCTGGGGTTCACTTGCTGTTGTGGATGTCTGGGGTTCACTTGCTGTTGTGGATGGCTGGGGTTCACTTGCTGAAGTGGATGTCTGGGGTTCACTTGCTGTAATGGATGTCTGGGGTTCACTTGAAGTGGATGGCTGGGGTTCGCTTGCTGTTGTGGATGGCTGGTGTTTTTGGGCTGAGGTCATCACAGTGTTCTTACTTGTTACTAGCTATTACTTACTGTTACTAGCTGTTACTTACTGTTACTAGCTGCTATGTCTCTGATATGTTTCTCCCAGCAGTACTTTATCCAGTTAACGGTTGGACACCAGTGCTTGGTCCAGCATCCTTTTCCGAGCAGTGCTTCTAGAAGTGTAAATATCCTCTTCACAGTAAATGTCTGCAAGTTTTGCAGCAACAGTTACTCACGTAACTGTCGATGTGTTATTTATTTCTCTGCATTCCCTTCGTCCGTATCTTCCTTAACTCTTTGAGTTTCTTCTCTCTAGGAATTCAGCTCTTCCAGCATTTCCTCTGGACATCTTTCTTGCTCATCTTTCCCCGGTAATTCATTTACTTCTACTAACTGCCGGTTTTCAAAACCCTCACCTGGCTATCTCCTTGCTGGCTCAACAATTTCCTCGACTTGTGTCTCAGCTGAAAGAAATCCATCGAAGTTATACACCACACTAGGCCATAACTTTTTCTAGACTCTCTGATCGCGGGTTCTAACCCAACCCGTGGTATGATATGTTTGCAATCGTGTCTTTACGATTTCGTGAGTCGAGTTAAGGCAAGTTCTGAATTATTATCCATTACAGTAAGCAGTTTCCGCACCACTCTGCGTTTGTAGATAAACTTAAATGACTTTCCTGCACCTTGATCCAGTGGTTCAAACTCCGCAGCAAGTCAGGATGAGCACGGGAATTATCAGGAGTCAGGAGAATCTTGAATGTGAGGTTGCTGATTAAATTATTCAACAAATAATTCGTCTGTCATTCATGCTGATTGGCTTGACTACCAGATAACAAGATAACAAGCCTACTTGTGCCGCCTCGAAGGCTGGTCATGTCAGGCCACAAGATGGAAACGATTATAGCCGGCGAGAATGGTGACGACCTCTGGAACGAAACGTAGAAACAGATACAAAAACTGAATCGTGAACAGACAAACTCAATACCTGTAGGCGAAGGTGGTGGTCTACTGTATACAGAGAGAGAGAGAGAGAGAGAGAGAGAGAGAGAGAGAGAGAGAGAGAGAGAGAGAGAGAGAGAGAGAACATTATGATACGAATACACTATAAAAACACAACCAGAGATGAGATCCCACACCCTGGCTTCTCATCCCACTACTAACCTCACTCAAAGTCCCATATGCTATTGCCAACAATCCTTCCCCATCCTAGCGAGTCCTGTGGCTCACTCCCTCCGACTCTCTCAACTTCGTCTGTCTCTCTGCTGGCTCATTCACCAACACAAAATCGCATTCTCCCCCCCTAATCGAAAACGTCCATTATCGTTCTCCTTTCACTCTCTTCTTCTATTGATGCTTCATTTATCTTCCTTTCATGCCTCTTCCCCTTTATCTCTTATGTGCTTCCAGTCATCCCGATATCAAGAACTCCCAATTTTTTTCCCCTATTTCCTCCTTCGTTATATTTAGCTCTTCCTTGTTCTTCACTCCCTCCTTTCTTTGCTTTCATCACCTATCTTCTCTTACCTTCTGGTTGCAATGTTAAGAATATTCACATTACAAACTACACCTCAACACTGAGTACATTATGTACCTTCCAGTATTGTGAACGTTGAACACATTATGTACCTTCCAGTGTTGTGAACGTTGAACACATTATGTACCTTCCAGTGTTGTGAACGTTGAGCACATTATGTACCTTCCAGTATTGTGAACGTTGAACACATTATGTACCTTCCAGTGTTGTGAACGTTGAGCACATTATGTACCTTCCAGTATTGTGAACGTTGAGCACATTATGTACCTTCCAGTATTGTGAACGTTGAGCACATTATGTACCTTCCAGTATTGTGAACGTTGAGCACATTATGTACCTTCCAGTGTTGTGAACACTGAGTGCTTCATGTACCTTCTTGGATAGTAATAGTTGAGCACATTACATAGCTTTCTGGGTAGTGGATGTTGAGTACATTATGTAGCTTCCTGGGTAGTGGATGTTGAGTACATCATGTAGCTTCCTGTGTAGAGGATGTTGAGCACATTATGTAGCTTCCTGGGGTAGTGTATGTTGAGTACATTATGTAGCTTCCTGGGTAGTGAATGTTGAGTACATTATGTAGCTTCCTGGGGTAGTGTATGTTGAGTACATTATGTAGCTTCATGGGTAGTGGATGTTGAGTACATTATGTAGCTTCATGGGTAGTGGATGTTGAGTACATTATGTAGCTTCCTGGGTAGAGGATGTTGAGTACAATATGTAGCTTACTGGGTAGTGGATGTTGAGTACATTATGTAGCTTTCTGGGAAGTGGATGTTGAGTACATTATGTAGGTTTCTGGGTAGTGGATGTTGAGTACATTATGTAGCTTCTTGGGTAGTGGATGTTGAGTACATTATGTAGCTTCCTGGGTAGTGGATGTTGAGTACATTATGTAGCTTTCTGGGTAGTGGATGTTGAGTACATTATGTAGCTTCCTGGGTAGTGGATGTTGAGTACATTATGTAGCTTTCTGGGAAGTGGATGTTGAGTACATTATGTAGGTTTCTGGGTAGTGGATGTTGAGTACATTATGTAGCTTCTTGGGTAGTGGATGTTGTGTATATTATGTAGCTTCCTGGGTAGTGGATGTTGAGTACATTATGTAGCTTCCTGGGTAGTGGATGTTGAGCACATTATGTTGCTTCCTGGGTAGTGGATGTTGAGTACATTATGTAGCTTCCTGGGTAGTGGATGTTGAGTACATTATGTAGCTTCCTGGGTAGTGGATGTTGAGTACATTATGTAGCTTACTGGGTAGTGGATGTTGAGTACATTATGTAGCTTCCTGGGTAGTGAATGTTGAGTACATTATGTAGCTTCCTGGGTAGTGGATGTTGAGTACATTACATAGCTTCCTGGGTAGTGGATGTTAAGTACATCATATAGCTTCCTGGGGAGTGGATGTTGAGTACATTATGTAGCGTCCTGGGTAGTGGATGTTGAGTACATTATGTAGCTTCCTGTGTAGTGGATGTTGAGTACATTATGTAGCTTACTGGGTAGTGGATGTTGAGTACATTATGTAGCGTCCTGGGTAGTGGATGTTAAGTACATCATATAGCTTCCTGGGTAGTGGATGTTGAGTACATTATGTAGCGTCCTTGGTAGTGGATGTTGAGTACATTATGTAGCGTCCTGGGTAGTGGATGTTAAGTACATCATATAGCTTCCTGGGTAGTGGATGTTGAGTACATTATGTAGCGTCCTGGGTAGTGGATGTTGAGTACATTATGTAGCTTCCTGTGTAGTGGATGTTGAGTACATTATGTAGCTTACTGGGTAGTGGATGTTGAGTACATTATGTAGCTTCCTGTGTAGTGGATGTTGAGTACATTATGTAGCGTCCTGGGTAGTTGATGTTGAGTACATTATGTAGCGTCCTGGGTAGTGGATGTTGAGTACATTATGTAGCTTCCTGGGTAGTTGATGTTGAGTACATTATGTAGCTTCCTGTGTAGTGGATGTTGAGTGCATTATGTAGCGTCCTGGGTAGTTGATGTTGAGTACATTATGTAGCGTCCTGGGTAGTTGATGTTGAGTACATTATGTAGCGTCCTGGGTAGTTGATGTTGAGTACATTATGTAGCTTCCTGGGTAGTTGATGTTGAGTACATTATGTAGCTTCCTGGGTAGTTGATGTTGAGTACATTATGTAGCTTCCTGGGTAGTGGATGATGAGTACATTATGTAGCTTCCTGGGTATTGGATGTTGAGTACATTATGTAGCTTCCTGGGTAGTGGATGTTGAGTACATTATGTAGCTTCCTGGGTAGTTGATGTTGAGTACATTATGTAGCTTCCTGGGTAGTTGATGTTGAGTACATTATGTAGCTTCCTGGGTAGTGGATGTTGAGTACATTATGTCTGGGTAGTGGATGTTGAGTACATTATGTAGCTTCCTGGGTAGTGGATGTTGAGTACATTATGTAGCTTCCTGGGTAGTGGATGTTGAGTACATTATGTAGCTTCCTGGGTAGTGGATGTTGAGTACATTATGTAGCTTCCTGGGTAGTGGATGTTGAGTACATTATGTAGCGTCCTGGGTAGTGGATGTTGAGTACATTATGTAGCTTCCTGGGTAGTGGATGTTGAGTACATTATGTAGCTTCCTGGGTAGTGGATGTTGAGTACATTATGTAGCTTCCTGGGTAGTGGATGTTGAGTACATTATGTAGCTTCCTGGGTAGTGGATGTTGAGTACATTATGTAGCTTCCTGGGTAGTGGATGTTGAGTACATTATGTAGCTTCCTGGGTAGTGGATGTTGAGTACATTATGTAGCGTTCTGGGTAGTTGATGTTGAGTACATTATGTAGCTTTTTGGGTAGTGGATGTTGAGTACGTTTTGTAGCTTCATGGGTAGTTGATGTTGAGTACATTATGTAGCTTCCTGGGTAGCTGATGTTGAGTACATTATGTAGCTTCCTGTGTAGTGGATGTTGAGTACATTATGTAGCGTCCTGGGTAGTTGATGTTGAGTGCATTATGTAGCGTCCTGGGTAGTTGATGTTAAGTACATTATGTAGCGTCCTGGGTAGTTGATGTTGAGTACATTATGTAGCTTCCTGGGTAGTTGATGTTGAGTACATTATGTAGCTTCCTGGGTAGTGGATGTTGAGTACATTATGTAGCTTCCTGGGTAGTGGATGTTGAGTACATTATGTAGCTTCATGGGTAGTGGATGTTGAGTACATTATGTAGCTTCCTGGGTAGAGGATGTTGAGTACAATATGTAGCTTACTGGGTAGTGGATGTTGAGTACATTATGTAGCATCCTGGGTAGAGGATGTTGAGTACATTATGTAGCTTCCTGGGTAGTGGATGTTGAGTACATCATGTAGCTTCCTGGGTAGCGGATGTTGAGTACATTATGTAGCTACCTGGGTAGAGGATGTTGAGTACAATATGTAGCTTACTGGGTAGTGGATGTTGAGTACATTATGTAGCATCCTGGGTAGAGGATGTTGAGTACATCATGTAGCTTCCTGGGTAGTGGATGTTGAGTATATTAATTAGCTTCCTGGGTAGTGGATGTTGAGTACATAACATAGCTTTCTGGGTAGTGGACGTTGAGTACATTATGTAGCTTCCTGGGTAGTGGATATTGAGTACACTATGTAGTAGCTTCCTGGGAAGTGGATATTGAGTACATTATGTAGCTTCTTGGGTAGTGGATGTTGAGTACATTATGTAGCTTCCTGGGTAGTGGATGTTGAGTACATTATGTAGCTTCCTGGGGTAGTGTATGTTGAGTACATTATGTAGCTTCCTGGGTAGTGGATGTTGAGTACATTATGTTGCTTCCTGGGTAGTGGATGTTGAGTACATTACATAGCTTCCTGGGTAGTGGATGTTGAGCACATTACGTAGCTTCCTGGGTAGTGGATGTTGAGTACATTATGTAGCTTCCTGGGTAGTGGATGTTGAGTACATTATGTAGCTTACTGGGTAGTGGATGTTGAGTACATTATGTAGCTTCCTGTGTAGTGGATGTTGAGTACATTATGTAGCTTACTGGGTAGTGGATGTTGAGTACATTATGTAGCTTCCTGGGTAGTTGATGTTGAGTACATTATGTAGCTTCCTGGGTAGTGGATGTTGAGTACATTATGTAGCTTCCTGGGTAGTTGATGTTGAGTACATTATGTAGCGCCCTGGGTAGTTGATGTTGAGTACATTATGTAGCGTCCTGGGTAGTTGATGTTGAGTACATTAGAGGATGTAGTTGATGTTGAGTACATTATGTAGCCCTGGGTAGTTGATGTTGAGTACATTATGTAGCGTCCTGGGTAGTTGATGTTGAGTACATTATGTAGCGTCCTGGGTAGTTGATGTTGAGTACATTATGTAGCGTCCTGGGTAGTTGATGTTGAGTACATTATGTAGCGTCCTGGGTAGTTGATGTTGAGTACATTATGTAGCGTCCTGGGTAGTTGATGTTGAGTACATTATGTAGCGTCCTGGGTAGTTGATGTTGAGTACATTATGTAGCATCCTGGGTAGTTGATGTTGAGTACATTATGTAGCTTCCTGGGTAGTTGATGTTGAGTACATTATGTAGCGTCCTGGGTAGTTGATGTTGAGTACATTATGTAGCATCCTGGGTAGTTGATGTTGAGTACATTATGTAGCGTCCTGGGTAGTTGATGTTGAGTACATTATGTAGCGTCCTGGGTAGTTGATGTTGAGTACATTATGTAGCGTCCTGGGTAGTTGATGTTGAGTACATTATGTAGCATCCTGGGTAGTTGATGTTGAGTACATTATGTAGCTTCCTGGGTAGTTGATGTTGAGTACATTATGTAGCGTCCTGGGTAGCTGATGTTGAGTACATTATGTAGCGTCCTGGGTAGTTGATGTTGAGTACATTATGTAGCTTCCTGGGTAGTTGATGTTGAGTACATTATGTAGCGTCCTGGGTAGTTGATGTTGAGTACATTATGTAGCGTCCTGGGTAGTTGATGTTGAGTACATTATGTAGCTTCCTGGGTAGTTGATGTTGAGTACATTATGTAGCGTCCTGGGTAGCTGATGTTGAGTACATTATGTAGCGTCCTGGGTAGTTGATGTTGAGTACATTATGTAGCTTCCTGGGTAGAGGATGTTGAGTACATTATGTAGCGTCCTGGGTAGTTGATGTTGAGTACATTATGTAGCAGTTGATGTTGAGTACATTATGTAGCGTCCTGTGTAGTGGATGTTGAGTACATTATTTAGCGTCCTGGGTAGTTGATGTTGAGTACATTATGTAGCGTCCTGGGTAGTTGATGTTGAGTACATTATGTAGCGTCCTGGGTAGTTGATGTTGAGTACATTATGTAGCGTCCTGGGTAGTTGATGTTGAGTACATTATGTAGCATCCTGGGTAGTTGATGTTGAGTACATTATGTAGCTTCCTGGGTAGTTGATGTTGAGTACATTATGTAGCGTCCTGGGTAGTTGATGTTGAGTATGTACATTATGTAGCTTCCTGGGTAGTTGATGTTGAGTACATTATGTAGCATCCTGGGTAGTTGATGTTGAGTACATTATGTAGCGTCCTGGGTAGTTGATGTTGAGTACATTATGTAGCGTCCTGGGTAGTTGATGTTGAGTACATTATGTAGCATCCTGGGTAGTTGATGTTGAGTACATTATGTAGCATCCTGGGTAGTTGATGTTGAGTACATTATGTAGCGTCCTGGGTAGTTGATGTTGAGTACATTATGTAGCGTCCTGGGTAGTTGATGTTGAGTACATTATGTAGCATCCTGGGTAGTTGATGTTGAGTACATTATGTAGCTTCCTGGGTAGTTGATGTTGAGTACATTATGTAGCGTCCTGGGTAGTTGATGTTGAGTACATTATGTAGCATCCTGGGTAGTTGATGTTGAGTACATTATGTAGCTTCCTGGGTAGTTGATGTTGAGTACATTATGTAGCGTCCTGGGTAGTTGATGTTGAGTACATTATGTAGCATCCTGGGTAGTTGATGTTGAGTACATTATGTAGCGTCCTGGGTAGTTGATGTTGAGTACATTATGTAGCGTCCTGGGTAGTTGATGTTGAGTACATTATGTAGCGTCCTGGGTAGTTGATGTTGAGTACATTATGTAGCATCCTGGGTAGTTGATGTTGAGTACATTATGTAGCTTCCTGGGTAGTTGATGTTGAGTACATTATGTAGCGTCCTGGGTAGTTGATGTTGAGTACATTATGTAGCATCCTGGGTAGTTGATGTTGAGTACATTATGTAGCTTCCTGGGTAGTTGATGTTGAGTACATTATGTTGCGTCCTGGGTAGTTGATGTTGAGTACATTATGTAGCATCCTGGGTAGTTGATGTTGAGTACATTATGTAGCATCCTGGGTAGTTGATGTTGAGTACATTATGTAGCTTCCTGGGTAGAGGATGTTGAGTACATTATGTAGCGTCCTGGGTAGTTGATGTTGAGTACATTATGTAGCGTCCTGGGTAGTTGATGTTGAGTACATTATGTAGCGTCCTGGGTAGTTGATGTTGAGTACATTATGTAGCGTCCTGGGTAGTTGATGTTGAGTACATTATGTAGCGTCCTGGGTAGTTGATGTTGAGTACATTATGTAGCGTCCTGGGTAGTTGATGTTGAGTACATTATGTAGCGTCCTGGGTAGTTGATGTTGAGTACATTATGTAGCGTCCTGGGTAGTTGATGTTGAGTACATTATGTAGCGTCCTGGGTAGTTGATGTTGAGTACATTATGTAGCATCCTGGGTAGTTGATGTTGAGTACATTATGTAGCATCCTGGGTAGTTGATGTTGAGTACATTATGTAGCTTCCTGGGTAGTTGATGTTGAGTACATTATGTAGCTTCCTGGGTAGTTGATGTTGAGTACATTATGTAGCTTCCTGGGAAGTTGATGTTGAGTACATTATGTAGCATCCTGGGTAGTTGATGTTGAGTACATTATGTAGCTTCCTGGGTAGTTGATGTTGAGTACATTATGTAGCATCCTGGGTAGTTGATGTTGAGTACATTATGTAGCGTCCTGGGTAGTTGATGTTGAGTACATTATGTAGCTTCCTGGGTAGTTGATGTTGAGTACATTATGTAGCTTCCTGGGTAGTGGATGTTGAGTACATTATGTAGCTTCCTGGGTAGTTGATGTTGAGTACATTATGTAGCTTCCTGGGTAGTGGATGTTGAGTACATTATGTAGCTTCCTGGGTAGTTGATGTTGAGTACATTATGTAGCTTCCTGGGTAGTGGATGTTGAGTACATTATGTAGCGTCCTGGGTAGTTGATGTTGAGTACATTATGTAGCGTCCTGGGTAGTTGATGTTGAGTACATTATGTAGCGTCCTGGGTAGTTGATGTTGAGTACATTATGTAGCTTCCTGGGTAGTTGATGTTGAGTACATTATGTAGCTTCCTCGGTAGTTGATGTTGAGTACATTATGTAGCTTCCTGGGTAGTTGATGTTGAGTACATTATGTAGCATCCTGGGTAGTTGATGTTGAGTACATTATGTAGGTTCCTGGGTAGTTGATGTTGAGTACATTATGTAGCGTCCTGGGTAGTTGATGTTGAGTACATTATGCAGCGTCCTGGGTAGTTGATGTTGAGTACATTATGTAGCATCCTGGGTAGTTGATGTTGAGTACATTATGTAGCTTCCTGGGTAGTTGATGTTGAGTACATTATGTAGCGTCCTGGGTAGCTGATGTTGAGTACATTATGTAGCATCCTGGGTAGTTGATGTTGAGTACATTATGTAGCTTCGTGGGTAGTTGATGTTGAGTACATTATGTAGCATCCTGGGTAGTTGATGTTGAGTACATTATGTAGCATCCTGGGGAGTTGATGTTGAGTACATTATGTAGCGTCCTGGGTAGTTGATGTTGAGTACATTATGTAGCTTCCTGGGTAGTTGATGTTGAGTACATTATGTAGCGTCCTGGGTAGTTGATGTTGAGTACATTATGTAGCGTCCTGGGTAGTTGGTGTTGAGTACATTATGTAGCGTCCTGGGTAGTTGATGTTGAGTACATTATGTAGCGTCCTGGGTAGTTGATGTTGAGTACATTATGTAGCGTCCTGGGTAGTTGATGTTGAGTACATTATGTAGCGTCCTGGGTAGTTGATGTTGAGTACATTATGTAGCGTCCTGGGTAGTTGATGTTGAGTACATTATGTAGCGTCCTGGGTAGTTGATGTTGAGTACATTATGTAGCTTCCTGTGTAGTGGATGTTGAGTACATTATGTAGCGTCCTGGGTAGTTGATGTTGAGTACATTATGTAGCTTCCTGGGTAGTTGATGTTGAGTACATTATGTAGCGTCCTGGGTAGTTGATGTTGAGTACATTATGTAGCGTCCTGGGAATTGATGTTGAGTACATTATGTAGCGTCCTGGGTAGTTGATGTTGAGTACATTATGTAGCGTCCTGGGTAGTTGATGTTGAGTACATTATGTAGCGTCCTGGGTAGTTGATGTTGAGTACATTATGTAGGTTCCTGGGTAGTTGATGTTGAGTACATTATGTAGGTTCCTGGGTAGTTGATGTTGAGTACATTATGTAGCGTCCTGGGTAGTTGATGTTGAGTACATTATGTAGCGTCCTGGGTAGTTGATGTTGAGTACATTATGTAGCGTCCTGGGTAGTTGATGTTGAGTACATTATGTAGCGTCCTGGGTAGTGGATGTTGAGTACATTATGTAGCATCCTGGGTAGTTGATGTTGAGTACATTATGTAGCATCCTGGGTAGTTGATGTTGAGTACATTATGTAGCATCCTGGGTAGTGGATGTTGAGTACATTATGTAGCATCCTGGGTAGTTGATGTTGAGTACATTATGTAGCTTCCTGGGTAGTTGATGTTGAGTACATTATGTAGCGTCCTGGGTAGTTGATGTTGAGTACATTATGTAGCTTCCTGGGTAGTTGATGTTGAGTACATTATGTAGCTTCCTGGGTAGTGGATGTTGAGTACATTATGTAGCTTCCTGGGTAGTTGATGTTGAGTACATTATGTAGCGTCCTGGGTAGTTGATGTTGAGTACATTATGTAGCTTCCTGGGTAGTTGATGTTGAGTACATTATGTAGCTTCCTGGGTAGTGGATGTTGAGTACATTATGTAGCTTCCTGGGTAGTTGATGTTGAGTCCATTATGTAGCGTCCTGGGTAGTTGATGTTGAGTACATTATGTAGCTTCCTGGGTAGTTGATGTTGAGTACATTATGTAGCGTCCTGGGTAGTTGATGTTGAGTACATTATGTAGCGTCCTGGGTAGCTGATGTTGAGTACATTATGTAGCTTCCTGGGTAGTTGATGTTGAGTACATTATGTAGCATCCTGGGTAGTTGATGTTGAGTACATTATGTAGCGTCCTGGGTAGTTGATGTTGAGTACATTATGTAGCTTCCTGGGTAGTTGATGTTGAGTACATTATGTAGCTTCCTGGGTAGTGGATGTTGAGTACATTATGTAGGTTCCTGGGTAGTTGATGTTGAGTACATTATGTAGAATCCTGGGTAGTTGATGTTGAGTACATTATGTAGCTTCCTGGGTAGTGGATGTTGAGTACATTATGTAGCTTCCTGGGTAGTTGATGTTGAGTACATTATGTAGCGTCCTGGGTAGTTGATGTTGAGTACATTATGTAGCGTCCTGGGTAGCTGATGTTGAGTACATTATGTAGCTTCCTGGGTAGTTGATGTTGAGTACATTATGTAGCATCCTGGGTAGTTGATGTTGAGTACATTATGTAGCGTCCTGGGTAGTTGATGTTGAGTACATTATGTAGCTTCCTGGGTAGTTGATGTTGAGTACATTATGTAGGTTCCTGGGTAGTTGATGTTGAGTACATTATGTAGCTTCCTGGGTAGTTGATGTTGAGTACATTATGTAGCTTCCTGGGTAGTGGATGTTGAGTACATTATGTAGGTTCCTGGGTAGTTGATGTTGAGTACATTATGTAGCATCCTGGGTAGTTGATGTTGAGTACATTATGTAGCTTCCTGGGTAGTTGATGTTGAGTACATTATGTAGCTTCCTGGGTAGTGGATGTTGAGTACATTATGTAGGTTCCTGGGTAGTTGATGTTGAGTACATTATGTAGCATCCTGGGTAGTTGATGTTGAGTACATTATGTAGCTTCCTGGGTAGTTGATGTTGAGTACATTATGTAGCATCCTGGGTAGTTGATGTTGAGTACATTATGTAGCTTCCTGGGTAGTTGATGTTGAGTACATTATGTAGCGTCCTGGGTAGTTGATGTTGAGTACATTATGTAGCTTCCTGGGTAGTTGATGTTGAGTACATTATGTAGCGTCCTGGGTAGTTGATGTTGAGTACATTATGTAGCGTCCTGGGTAGTTGATGTTGAGTACATTATGTAGCGTCCTGGGTAGTTGATGTTGAGTACATTATGTAGCATCCTGGGTAGTTGATGTTGAGTACATTATGTAGCTTCCTGGGTAGTTGATGTTGAGTACATTATGTAGCTTCCTGGGTAGTTGATGTTGAGTACATTATGTAGCTTCCTGGGTAGTTGATGTTGAGTACATTATGTAGCTTCCTGGGTAGTTGATGTTGAGTACATTATGTAGCGTCCTGGGTAGTTGATGTTGAGTACATTATGTAGCATCCTGGGTAGTTGATGTTGAGTACATTATGTAGCGTCCTGGGTAGTTGATGTTGAGTACATTATGTAGCTTCCTGGGTAGTTGATGTTGAGTACATTATGTAGCTTCCTGGGTAGTTGATGTTGAGTACATTATGTAGCTTCCTGGGTAGTTGATGTTGAGTACATTATGTAGCATCCTGGGTAGTTGATGTTGAGTACATTATGTAGCTTCCTGGGTAGTTGATGTTGAGTACATTATGTAGCATCCTGGGTAGTGGATGTTGAGTACATTATGTAGCGTCCTGGGTAGTTGATGTTGAGTACATTATGTAGCTTCCTGGGTAGTTGATGTTGAGTACATTATGTAGCGTCCTGGGTAGTGGATGTTGAGTACATTATGTAGCTTCCTGGGTAGTTGATGTTGAGTACATTATGTAGCGTCCTGGGTAGTTGATGTTGAGTACATTATGTAGCGTCCTGGGTAGTTGATGTTGAGTACATTATGTAGCGTCCTGGGTAGTTGATGTTGAGTACATTATGTAGCTTCCTGGGTAGTTGATGTTGAGTACATTATGTAGCGTCCTGGGTAGTTGATGTTGAGTACATTATGTAGCATCCTGGGTAGTTGATGTTGAGTACATTATGTAGCTTCCTGGGTAGTTGATGTTGAGTACATTATGTAGCTTCCTGGGTAGTGGATGTTGAGTACATTATGTAGGTTCCTGGGTAGTTGATGTTGAGTACATTATGTAGCATCCTGGGTAGTTGATGTTGAGTACATTATGTAGCTTCCTGGGTAGTTGATGTTGAGTACATTATGTAGCATCCTGGGTAGTTGATGTTGAGTACATTATGTAGCTTCCTGGGTAGTTGATGTTGAGTACATTATGTAGCGTCCTGGGTAGTTGATGTTGAGTACATTATGTAGCTTCCTGGGTAGTTGATGTTGAGTACATTATGTAGCGTCCTGGGTAGTTGATGTTGAGTACATTATGTAGCGTCCTGGGTAGTTGATGTTGAGTACATTATGTAGCGTCCTGGGTAGTTGATGTTGAGTACATTATGTAGCATCCTGGGTAGTTGATGTTGAGTACATTATGTAGCTTCCTGGGTAGTTGATGTTGAGTACATTATGTAGCTTCCTGGGTAGTTGATGTTGAGTACATTATGTAGCTTCCTGGGTAGTTGATGTTGAGTACATTATGTAGCTTCCTGGGTAGTTGATGTTGAGTACATTATGTAGCTTCCTGGGTAGTTGATGTTGAGTACATTATGTAGCGTCCTGGGTAGTTGATGTTGAGTACATTATGTAGCATCCTGGGTAGTTGATGTTGAGTACATTATGTAGCGTCCTGGGTAGTTGATGTTGAGTACATTATGTAGCTTCCTGGGTAGTTGATGTTGAGTACATTATGTAGCTTCCTGGGTAGTTGATGTTGAGTACATTATGTAGCTTCCTGGGTAGTTGATGTTGAGTACATTATGTAGCATCCTGGGTAGTTGATGTTGAGTACATTATGTAGCTTCCTGGGTAGTTGATGTTGAGTACATTATGTAGCTTCCTGGGTAGTTGATGTTGAGTACATTATGTAGCATCCTGGGTAGTGGATGTTGAGTACATTATGTAGCGTCCTGGGTAGTTGATGTTGAGTACATTATGTAGCTTCCTGGGTAGTTGATGTTGAGTACATTATGTAGCGTCCTGGGTAGTGGATGTTGAGTACATTATGTAGCGTCCTGGGTAGTTGATGTTGAGTACATTATGTAGCATCCTGGGTAGTTGATGTTGAGTACATTATGTAGCTTCCTGGGTAGTTGATGTTGAGTACATTATGTAGCTTCCTGGGTAGTTGATGTTGAGTACATTATGTAGCTTCCTGGGTAGTTGATGTTGAGTACATTATGTAGCTTCCTGGGTAGTTGATGTTGAGTACATTATGTAGCTTCCTGGGTAGTTGATGTTGAGTACATTATGTAGCGTCCTGGGTAGTTGATGTTGAGTACATTATGTAGCATCCTGGGTAGTTGATGTTGAGTACATTATGTAGCGTCCTGGGTAGTTGATGTTGAGTACATTATGTAGCTTCCTGGGTAGTTGATGTTGAGTACATTATGTAGCTTCCTGGGTAGTTGATGTTGAGTACATTATGTAGCTTCCTGGGTAGTTGATGTTGAGTACATTATGTAGCATCCTGGGTAGTTGATGTTGAGTACATTATGTAGCTTCCTGGGTAGTTGATGTTGAGTACATTATGTAGCATCCTGGGTAGTGGATGTTGAGTACATTATGTAGCGTCCTGGGTAGTTGATGTTGAGTACATTATGTAGCTTCCTGGGTAGTTGATGTTGAGTACATTATGTAGCGTCCTGGGTAGTGGATGTTGAGTACATTATGTAGCTTCCTGGGTAGTTGATGTTGAGTACATTATGTAGCGTCCTGGGTAGTTGATGTTGAGTACATTATGTAGCGTCCTGGGTAGTTGATGTTGAGTACATTATGTAGCGTCCTGGGTAGTTGATGTTGAGTACATTATGTAGCTTCCTGGGTAGTTGATGTTGAGTACATTATGTAGCGTCCTGGGTAGTTGATGTTGAGTACATTATGTAGCATCCTGGGTAGTTGATGTTGAGTACATTATGTAGCTTCCTGGGTAGTTGATGTTGAGTACATTATGTAGCTTCCTGGGTAGTGGATGTTGAGTACATTATGTAGGTTCCTGGGTAGTTGATGTTGAGTACATTATGTAGCATCCTGGGTAGTTGATGTTGAGTACATTATGTAGCTTCCTGGGTAGTTGATGTTGAGTACATTATGTAGCTTCCTGGGTAGTTGATGTTGAGTACATTATGTAGCTTCCTGGGTTGTTGATGTTGAGTACATTATGTAGCTTCCTGGGTAGTTGATGTTGAGTACATTATGTAGCTTCCTGGGTAGTTGATGTTGAGTACATTATGTAGCGTCCTGGGTAGTTGATGTTGAGTACATTATGTAGCATCCTGGGTAGTTGATGTTGAGTACATTATGTAGCGTCCTGGGTAGTTGATGTTGAGTACATTATGTAGCTTCCTGGGTAGTTGATGTTGAGTACATTATGTAGCTTCCTGGGTAGTTGATGTTGAGTACATTATGTAGCTTCCTGGGTAGTTGATGTTGAGTACATTATGTAGCATCCTGGGTAGTTGATGTTGAGTACATTATGTAGCTTCCTGGGTAGTTGATGTTGAGTACATTATGTAGCTTCCTGGGTAGTTGATGTTGAGTACATTATGTAGCATCCTGGGTAGTGGATGTTGAGTACATTATGTAGCGTCCTGGGTAGTTGATGTTGAGTACATTATGTAGCTTCCTGGGTAGTTGATGTTGAGTACATTATGTAGCGTCCTGGGTAGTGGATGTTGAGTACATTATGTAGCGTCCTGGGTAGTTGATGTTGAGTACATTATGTAGCTTCCTGGGTAGTTGATGTTGAGTACATTATGTAGCGTCCTGGGTAGTTGATGTTGAGTACATTATGTAGCGTCCTGGGTAGTTGATGTTGAGTACATTATGTAGCGTCCTGGGTAGTTGATGTTGAGTACATTATGTAGCTTCCTGGGTAGTTGATGTTGAGTACATTATGTAGCGTCCTGGGTAGTTGATGTTGAGTACATTATGTAGCGTCCTGGGTAGTTGATGTTGAGTACATTATGTAGCTTCCTGGGTAGTTGATGTTGAGTACATTATGTAGCGTCCTGGGTAGTTGATGTTGAGTACATTATGTAGCGTCCTGGGTAGTTGATGTTGAGTACATTATGTAGCATCCTGGGTAGTTGATGTTGAGTACATTATGTAGCTTCCTGGGTAGTTGATGTTGAGTACATTATGTAGCGTCCTGGGTAGTTGATGTTGAGTACATTATGTAGCTTCCTGGGTAGTTGATGTTGAGTACATTATGTAGCTTCCTGGGTAGTTGATGTTGAGTACATTATGTAGCTTCCTGGGTAGTGGATGTTGAGTACATTATGTAGCTTCCTGGGTAGTGGATGTTGAGTACATTATGTAGCTTCCTGGGTAGTGGATGTTGAGTACATTATGTAGCTTGCTGGGTAGTTGATGTTGAGTACATTATGTAGCTTCCTGGGTAGTGGATGTTGAGTACATTATGTAGCTTCCTGGGTAGTTGATGTTGAGTACATTATGTAGCGCCCTGGGTAGTTGATGTTGAGTACATTATGTAGCGTCCTGGGTAGTTGATGTTGAGTACATCATCGATCTAACTTTTTCATTACCCTCAGATCGATGTCTACTAATTTTTGGCAACAAGAAAATTGTCATTTTGATAATTCAGCAAAGTGAACCCTTGTTACATAGCCCATATTCCACGATTCCTCTTAAACAGCAAGTTATATATATATATATATATATATATATATATATATATATATATATATATATATCGCTTTATATATATATATATATATAATATATTTATACATATATATACATATATGTATGTATATATATATATATATATATATATATATATATATATATATATATATATATATATATATGCATGTATATATATATATATGTCGTGCCGAATAGGCAGAACTTGCGATCTTGGCTTAAATAGCAACGTTCATCTTGCCATATAGGACAAGTGAAAATTTGTGTATGCAATAATTTCGCCAAAATCATTCTGAACCTAACGAAAAAAATATATTTCACTGTGTTTGATTAGTATTAAATTATTGTAAACAAATCTAAAATATATTTTGTTGGGTTTGGCTAAAATAAATTGTTCTTGTTATAATAAGGTTAGGTAAGTTTTCTAAGATTCTTTTAGTGCAAAATTAAAATTTTTTACATCAACATTATTGAAAAAAATATATCTTTAAACGTATAAGAGAAAATTTTAGAAAGGACTTAATTTTAAATGAGTTCTTGCTATTTGACCAGTTTTACCTATTAGGCATGACATATATATATATATATATATATATATATATATATATATATATATATATATATATATATATATTGGGTTAGGCTAAAATAAATTATTCTAGTTATAATAAGGTTAGGTAAGTTTTCTAAGATTCTTTTAGTGCAAAATTATAAATTTTTACATTAATATTAATGAAAAAATATATCTTTAAAAGTATAAGATAGTATGCAACTATCACAAGCCAAGCGACACACGAAGCAAAACAAACACGGTGCGAGTAGAATGATAACTCTGGGCCTTTCGTGATGCAATCAACACACAATTACGGGCTACTAGAATCATCCTGATAATGAACACACCACAACAACGTGTTGATGGTGTCTACAGAGTTGGTTGCAACGGTTGCAGTCTCTCATATTTGGGACAAATGGGAAAATCATTGGAGGTGAGAATGTCGCAGCACCTTTATTCGATACGTATAGCACAGGAGTCAAACGCGATTTTCAACCATATTAGAGCTTGTAATAACCCGGCTTGAAAGGAATATTGTAGAATCGGCAATTAAGCATGATAGGTAGTTATACAATATCAGTGACGGGCTGTTCAAATTAGATGCGTTTTTAGTAGAGGCAATAGTACACAGTGTAATACTGGGCTCTTATATGAATGTATTACTCTTGAACGTAGTGCCACACCATGGAATTAGCGCCTATTTTTCCTGCAGTTTCTAAAGGTTGAAAGAGAGTTTGCCTCAGAATTATGTGGGTTGAATATCTGTGGCTGTATTTCTTGTTATTGCAGATGCTTCCCCCTTTACATGAGCCCCGTTTACATAACTTTTAGAAGTCCCCCCTCTAAATGTTACCGTTTTTTTCTGGTCAATTTAAACAGACACATTGGCCTTTGGAAGACCACCTTATAATTGCTAGAGACTTCTATATCACTCAAAATATATTTGTGTGTTAACTTATTGATGTCATAGAGGAATATGATCGAATTTTTTATTATTGGCACATTAATTTCGCTCAGGCTATTACAGTATCAATCCTTGTGGGATTTCTAATACATAGTATTCATTCTTCTGGCTGTGGGCACTGATGTGCCTGTGGGCACTGATGTGTCTGTGGGCACTGATGTGTCTGTGGGCACTGATGTGTCTGTGGGCACTGATGTGCATGTGGGCACTTCTTGTACCCTCCTCTCCCTCCCTTACTCACGCCAGTAAAGACGATCCTGCATCTTGTATTGCTTAGTTTGCGATAGTTGAATAATGTATACACATATATATATATATATATATATATATATATATATATATATATATATTATATATATTATATATATATATATATTATATATATATATATATATATATATATATATATATATATATATATATATATATATATATATATATATATATATGTCGTGCCGAATAGGCAGAACTTGCGATCTTGGCTTAAATAGCAACGCTCATCTTGCCATATAGTACAAGTGAAAATTTGTGTATGCAATAAATTCGCCAAAATCATTTTGAACCTAACGAAAAAAATATATTTGATTGTGTTTGTTTAGTACTAAATTATTGTCAACGTATTTAAAATATATTTGGTTGGGCTAAAATAAATTGTTCTTGTTATAATAAGGTTAAGTAAGTTTTCTAAGATTCTTTTGGTGCAAAATTAAAAATTTTTACATTAACATTAATGAAAAAATATATCTTTAAAACGTACAAGAGAAAATTTCAGAAAGGACTTATTTTTAAATGAGTTCTTACTTATTGACCAGTTTTACATATTCGGCACGACATATATATATATAAATATATATATATAAATATATATATATATATATTTATATATATATTATAAATATATATATAATATGTATATATATATATAATATATATAGGATAGCAGATGAACAAGGAGGCTTTAGGAAAGGTAGGGGGTGTGTGGACCAGGTGTTTACAGTGAAACATATAAGTGAACAGTATTTAGATAAGGCTAAAGAGGTCTTTGTGGCATTTATGGATTTGGTAAAGGCGTATGACAGGGTGGATAGGGGGGCAATGTGGCAGATGTTGCAAGTGTATGGTGTAGGAGGTAGGTTACTGAAAGCAGTGAAGAGTTTTTACGAGGACAGTGAGGCTCAAGTTAGAGTATGTAGGAAAGAGGGAAATTTTTTCCCAGTAAAAGTAGGCCTTAGACAAGGATGTGTGATGTCACCGTGGTTGTTTAATATATTTATAGATGGGGTTGTAAGAGAAGTAAATGCGAGGGTCTTGGCAAGAGGCGTGGAGTTAAAAGATAATCACACACAAAGTGGGAGTTGTGACAGCTGCTCTTTGCTGATGACACTGTGCTCTTGGGAGATTCTGAAGAGAAGTTGCAGAGATTGGTGGATGAATTTGGTAGGGTGTGCAAAAGAAGAAAATTAAAGGTGAATACAGGAAAGAGTAAGGTTATGAGGATAACAAAAAGATTAGGTGATGAAAGATTGGATATCAGATTGGAGGGAGAGAGTATGGAGGAGGTGAACATATTCAGATATTTGGGAGTGGACGTGTCAGCGGATGGGTCTATGAAAGATGAGGTGAATCATAGAATTGATGAGGGAAAAAGAGTGAGTGGTGCACTTAGGAGTCTGTGGAGACAAAGAACTTTGTCCTTGGAGGCAAAGAGGGGAATGTATGAGAGTATAGTTTTACCAACGCTCTTATATGGGTGTGAAGCGTGGGTGATGAATGTTGCAGCGAGGAGAAGGCTGGAGGCAGTGGAGATGTCATGTCTGAGGGCAATGTGTGGTGTGAATATAATGCAGAGAATTCGTAGTTTGGAAGTTAGGAGGAGGTGCGGGATTACCAAAACTGTTGTCCAGAGGGCTGAGGAAGGGTTATTGAGGTGGTTCGGACATGTAGAGAGAATGGAGCGAAACAGAATGACTTCAAGTGTGTATCAATCTGTAGTGGAAGGAAGGCGGGGTAGGGGTCGGCCTAGGAAAGGTTGGAGGGAGGGGGTAAAGGAGGTTTTGTGTGCGAGGGGCTTGGACTTCCAGCAGGCATGCGCGAGCGTGTTTGATAGGAGTGAATGGAGACAAATGGTTTTTAATACTTGACGTGCTGTTGGAGTGTGAGCAAAGTAACATTTATGAAGGGGTTCAGGGAAACTGGCAGGCCGGACTTGAGTCCTGGAGATGGGAAGTACAGTGCCTGCACTCTGAAGGAGGGGTGTTAATGTTGCAGTTTAAAAACTGTAGTGTAAAGCACCCTTCTGGCAAGACAGTGATGGAGTGAATGATGGTGCAAGTTTTTCTTTTTCGGGCCACCCTGCCTTGGTGGGAATTGGCCAGTGTGATAATAAAATATATATATATATATATATATATATATATATATATATATATATATATATATATATATATATATATAATCATTTGCCAGGGCTCGACCCCACGACACATTGTCCCGCCTCAAGAGACAACACAATGTACCATGTCATCTTACCACTGAGCCAGCGATCTTACGAAGATCACACATCCAGTAAAGCCCTGGCCTGCCACGGTTTGATAAATGATTCAAAATCACTTGTTTCGTGATTTCGTGATTCTGAACCTAACGTAAAAAAATATGTTTCATTGAGTTTGTTTATTATTAAATTATTGCAAACTTATATAAAATATATATAGTTGGATTAGCCTAATTTAATTGCGATTGTTTTAATAACATTAGGTAAGTTTAAGGTTCTTTTTGTAAAAAATTATTCATTTTTACTTTAACATGAATGAAAACACTATATCTTTAAATGTATTGCTGCTTGTTGCAATGTATGCAACAAGCAGCAAGAGCACAGTACGACTTGCAGGATACACACAGTAGCAAGACTGATAGGTAATAGAAAAGTGATAGCGATGCAATCTGTAAGATACCAAGACCAGCTCCGGCTCCCAGACAGGCCCCCATATTATGCACCCAGATACTGAAAGGTCTGTGAGACCTGGTCATAATGGGAGTGTGGAGCAAACATACCTCTGCAGAAGCCTATGTATATTTACCTTCACTGGCTAGATACAGGTCTGCACACTATGTACAATATGTACAGATAGAATAATAATAAGTATACACCACGGTGACTGATGGTAAAGCAGAAGCCAGAGAGCACCATACTAAACCAGCAGGTAGGCAAGTCTGCCAATGCTTACCGCAAGTGAACTACGCTGATCAGCTTTGGCAGGCTTGCCTGTGATTGGTCAATGAACCAAAGTTAATGTGAATAATTAGGGAAATTTTCATCATTTGAAACCAACATGATATGAATTATATTATTCATGTATATATATATATATATATGTCTATGATTAGGGTATAAGATTATTTTGAGTTGTGGCAGGTCGTTGCAGGAACGGTCGATCATAGTACTAGTCGAAAATTACAGTTACCTGCCTATAAACAACTTTTTACTCCAGGCAGGCATGGTGGGCATTCTTGATTTCTCATTCAGGCATGAGACACCAGATCAATCAGTTAGGTATGAGACATCAGACCACTCAGTTAGGTATGAGACACCAGATCACTCAGGTATGAGACACCAGACCACTCAGGTATGAGACACCAGCCTAGTCAGTTAGGTATGAGACACCAGACCACTCAGTTAGGTATGAGACACCAGACCACTCAGGTATGAGACACCAGCCTAGTCAGGTATGAGAGACCAGCCCAGTCAGTTAGGTATGAGACACCAGCCCAGACAGTTAGGTATGAGATACCAGCCTAGTCAGTTAGGTATGAAACACCAGACCCGTCAGTTAGGTATGAGACACCAGACCACTCAGGTATGAGACACCAGCACAGACAGTTAGGTATGAGATACCAGCCTAGTCAGTTAGGTATGAGACATCAGACCAGTCAGTTAGGTATGAGACACCAGACTTCTCAGGTCAGTGGTCAGTACGCTGAGGTCAGTGGTCACTTGCGGTCATACCTGTCCTAAGCTCTGGGAGTAAGCGTGGGGTGTTACCAAGTACCATCGCTTGTTGCAGTGTTTAGAAGCTCAGGTTAAAGTGTTGAAGAAGGAGGCTCTACTTGACTCACGAAATCGTAATGACACGATTGCAAACAAACCATACCCCGGCTGGGATTGAACCCGCGGTCAGAGAGTCTCAAAACTCCAGCCCATCGCGACGGGCTGGAGTTTTGAGACTCTCTGACCGCGGGTTCAATCCCAGCCGGGGTATGGTTTGGAGAGGTTCTACTTCAGGAAGAAAATAGGAGGCTGGAGCTTCACCTAGATGAGTTTGGGAGAGAGTGTGAGAAGGATTTAACTGGTAAGGAGGAAATGGTCACTAGCAGTGATAGTGGCAGCCGCTTTAAGTGGCAAGTGGTTCACAGTTCAGGAAGAAGGAAGATAATAAGGGTTAACAGAGAAGATGTGAAGGTAGGAAATCCATTCTCTGTTCTCCAGGACGAGTGCACTTCAGTGGTTAGTGAGGTTGAAGGTACCACTGGTTCCTCTGCTAATCAAGGTAAGAATATTTTAATAGTAGGAGATTCTCAAGTAAGATATATGGACTGTGCTTTTAGAAACAGACAGAAAGGTCAGACAGAGGGTGTCTCTTCTTGGAACTGGTGTTGGTGACATAGTAGGTTAGATAATATGTCAGGTAATGGGAACAATCCCATAATCTGTCTCAGTGCTGGGGGTAATGACATTTGGAAGGGCAGGAGACAGGAGCTGCTGGATAAGTACAGGTCAGCCATAGAGGTAGTTAGGTCTAGGGGAGGGATCCCAGTCATATGTAGCATCTTGCCTAGAAAGGGAGTGGGCAATGAATGGATGTCTAGGGCAATTGGCATAAATTGCTGGCTAGACAGGTGCTGCAAAGAACTTGCAATCCCATTCATTGATAACTGGGACCTATTCTTTGGCAAACGTGATATGTATGCAAGGGATGGGGTTCATCTCTCTGGGGATGGAGTGGTTGCATTAGCAAATTCGATTGAGAGGGTAATTGATGACTTGTCTAGGAATTTAAGCTGATAGATGATAGAGGTATGGGTGTTTGTGGGAAACAATCAGGCTGCAGTATTAGGGTTAAAAACAGCAATTACCGGGATACCTCAGGGATATGTTTAAAAGACAATATTCAAAATAAAGTTGCTAGTAATGGCAAATCAATTGATCAACAAACAAAGAGAGATAGTAGAGGGCAACGAGTGACTAACTCCCTTAAGGTTTACTATACAAATAGTAGGAGTCTAAGAAATAAGATAGATGAGCTAAGATTACTGGCAAGTGTAGGTAATTTACATACTATTGGTATAACAGAGACCTGGTTCAACCTGAAAGATAGAGAAATGCCTTCTGAATGCAACATACAGGATTATAAACTATTCCACACTGATAGGGTCACAGGAAGGGTGGTGGTGTGGCGATGTATGTCAGAGAAAATTTAAATTGTCTTAGACAAGATATAAGATTAGAAACATCGAACACAGAATCTGTTTGGCTACAGTCTCTCGAAGGTCGTGACAAATTAATTTTGGGTGTGATTTATAGGCCCCCAAACCTTGATAGGGAGGGCAATAAGCTGTTATGGGACGAAATTCATAAGGCATCTAGGTATGAAAATATTTTGAGAATGGAAGATTTTAATTTTAGATAAATTGATTGGAACAATATGACAGGAAATCTTTAGTCTAGTGACTTCCTTGATGTGGTTCAGTATTGCTTTTTAGAACAGGTTGTGACAGAACCAACTAGAGGAAACAATCTGCTTGTCTTGGTTAATAATAATAATCTTGAGGTTAATGATGAGTTTGGGGAAATTAACCACAAATCACTTAGTTTCAATATATCATGGAATTACCCATTTAACTGCAATCAAATCTCTGTCCCAGATTTTCACTTGGCCGACTTCATGGAACTGAAAAATTACCTGGGTGGGCTAAATTAGGATGTCCTGACTATGGGTCAGGTAGGTGATCTTGGTTGCCAATATGACGTTTTTCAGAGCATAGTTCTAGCTGCCCAGACAACTTTTGTTCCAAGTAGGGAAATTAGATCTAACAAAAATGATCCCAAATGAATGAACGATAGATTAAAACATCTCATTGGTCAAAAGAGAGGCATATATAGGTGTATCAAAAGACGGGATGAGCAGTTAAGAAATCAATATATTCAATTAGAGAGAGAAATAAAGAAAGAAATAAGAAAAGCAAAAAGGGATTATGAGGCTAAGGTCACAAGGGATTCAAAGACTAACCTAAAAGGGTTCTTTCAGGTATACAGAAGTAAGATTATCAAATCAAATCAAGTTTATTCTCTGTAAGGGTTACAATGTGAGGTTTACAGGTTTTGGGTATTGTGTGGTTTACATGTTATAAAATACTAATTACAGAGGGGGCCACTAGGACACCTAGCATGGCTAGGCATTTCGGGCAGACTTAGATTAATTCTTAACATTAAATCCTTGAAGATTATGGTATTAAGGCTAAGTGACTACATTATAATTTGGGAGTTTAGCAATGTGAATGTTTTTGTTTCGGCACAATACAAAGTGTCTATATTGGAGTATAATAGGCAAACTTATGAGTAGTTAGGATTCATTATTTTAAGATTAAGATTAGTATTTCTGTGTTTATAGTCAAATGGGTGAGTGTAATTGTGAACCACCAGGTGGTTATCATATATTTATTTATTTATTTATTTAGAAATTTAGCATACAAACAGAGATACAATAAATACAGGTAAGAGCAGCATGCCAAAGCCACTTATATGCATAGCATTACGGGCTGGCTTAAAATTAACTTAAGATTAACTAAGCAATGATGAAATCAGTGATAAGACATTATTGTAAACAGATAACTATAAAATACAAATGAGTATTACAAAGACAGGTCCTATGCTTGCATAGGACCTGTTTATGTGTATGAAATTTGAGTCTATTATCGAGGTGGATTCTTAAGAATTTTCCCTCTGTTAGCTTTGTGATAGGTGATCCGTTTATCGTTATGTTAAGAGGGACATCTGTAGCTCTGTTACCAAACTGAATGAAGTAGGTTTTGTCAATGTTTAGCGTAAGTTTGTTAGTCCTCATCCAGGTAGATATTTTCTGTAATTCGGTATTTACAGTATTGGCTAGCGTGACTGGGCTCGGGTGAGAGAAGACGTATGTGGTGTCATCTGCAAATAGTGTGGGTTTGAGTAATTGCGAAGCATTTGGTAGGTCATTTATGTATAGGAGAAAGAGAAGAGGGCCAAGGACACTTCCCTGTGGGACACCAACTGTAATTGGTTGTGCGGAAGAGCTTGCCCCATTTGCATACACATATTGGCTTCTGTTGCTGAGGTATGACTTGAGGTAGTTGAGGGAGTGCCCTCTTATACCATAGTGTGACAATTTTACGTGGAGCAAGTCATGGTCAACTGTATCAAAAGCTTTACGTAAGTCAATGAAGATCCCCAGTGGGACTTCTTTTTTCTCTATTGCAGTGTATATATGTTCTAGCATGTGTATAATAGCATCATTAGTATTTTTATTAGGCCTGAATCCAAATTGGCAGGGGTTGAGAATGTTATGGGAGATGAGGTAGGAGTAGATTCATTTATGAATTAATTTTTCGAAGATTTTTGAGAGAGGGTGTAAATTGGATATTAGCCTATAGTTATTCAACTCTGTTTGGTCTCCTCCTTTATGGATCGGGGTGACCCTTGCTATTTTGAGTACTGTAGGGAAGGTGGAGGATTCAATGGATTTGTTAAAGAGTGTTGCAATGATTGGTGATAGTACTTGTGACGCTTTTTTGTATATAAAGGGTGGTAAGGTATTTAAATCTCCTGCCTTGTTTTTCAGTGCGTTGATAATAAGGGAGACTTCGTATGGGTTAGTCGGAGCTAGGAACAGTGTGTTCGGGTAGTTGCCAGTGAGGTAGTCATTTGGTGGGGTATCTGAGCTTGGGATATTATTGGCAAGGTTTTGTCCTATAGTGGAGATGAAATCATTGAGTCTGTTTGCTGTTTCTGTTGGTGGGAGTTGGGGTTCATCTGATTTTGTTAATTTTATTTCGCTATGTCGTGATATCTTTTTTGTTCCCAGAATTTCTGATAGGGTCTTCCAGGTCTTTTTTATATCACCTCGTAAGTTGGATAATCTGTTCTCATAATACAATTTTTTTGCCCTTCTTATCAGGCTGGTTAGGATTGACGAGTAACGTTTTGTTTGGTCTCTGGTTATGTGACCCATTCTGTACTGTTTTTCATATCGGTGTTTTGTATTTATGGATTTGAGAATGCTGGGTGTTAGCCAGGGACTGTTCAGTCTCTTAGCTGTCATCTGTTTAGTTTTTTTAGGGCAGTGCTTGTTATAAAGGTATTGGGTCTTTTTTAGAAAATTATTAAAACATTCGTCAATATCTGTATAGATTTCTAGCTCAGTGTGCCAGTCAATGTTTGTTACTGCTGTTGTGAAGTTATTAATGGCTGCCTCATTGTGAAGTCTGAAGGTGACTTTAGTAGTGTCTTGGGGTATTTTACCAAGAGTTGTTATGAGGAAAGTAGGGTAGTGGTCTGTGGTATTATCTGTAATTATGCCTGATTTTAAAGGGGATATGGTGTTGGTCCAGATGTGGTCAAGTAGGGAAACCCTAGTCTCTGTAACTCTTGTAGGTTTTGTTACTGTTGGTAGCAACATGCAGTTACTCATTGTGTTTGTGAATTCAGTAACGTGTGGATCCTGGTCTTGCAGGAGATTTATATTGAAGTCACCTGAGAGTAATAAGTGATCTTTGTTCATGCGTGCATCAGTTATCATACTTCCTAGGTTTTGACTAAATTGGCTAATGTTTGATTGTGGAATTCTGTAGATGTTTATCACTGTGAGAGGTTTTTGTAGGTATCAGGGAGATAAGATGTTTTCTAACTGTAGTTTTGAAAGTGATGAATGTGTCTGCAGTTCTAGAGTTTTCAGGTAGGGTGTTTCAGATTTTAGGTCCTTTGAAATACATTGAATTTTTGTAAAGGTTTAGTCGGACACGGGGAATGTCATAGAGATGTTTGTGTCTGGTGTTATGCCTGTGGGTCCTGTCACAACTATCAAGAAAGCGTTTTAGGTCAAGGTTAATATTGGAATTTAAGGTCCTGTAGATATAGATTGCACAGTAGTAAGTGTGGATGTACTGAACAGGGAGTAAGTTTAGATCTATGAAGAGTGCGGGGGGGTGTTGCCAGGGATGGGATTTAGTGATTATTCTTACTGCGGCTTTTTGTTGGGTTATTATTGGCTTTAGGTGTGTTGCTGCAGTTGAACCCCAAGCACAGATAGCATAGGTGAGGTATGGATATATAAGTGAATGGTATAGTGTGAGAAGGGCAGTTTGCGGTACGTAGTATCGAATCTTGGAGAGGATCCCCATCGTTTAGGATACTTTTTTCAAGTGTTGGATATGGGTGCTGAAATTTAGGTTGTTGTCGAGGTATAGGCTAAGGAATTTGCCCTCATTATGTCTGGCAATTAGATTAGCCCACTTAAGAGTAACTCTGGCCAGATCACTGACAGTGATAAGGATATGTGTGAAATTCTAAATACGTACTTCCTCTCAGTTTTCACCCAGGAAAATACTAGCGATATTCCTGAAATAATAGATTATGTAGAACAGGACGATAATAAACTATGCACGATTGCGGTAACTAGTGACATGGTCCTCAGACAAATAGAGAAACTAAAACCTAACAAATCCCCAGGCCCTGATGAACTGTTTGCAAAGGTGTTAAAGGAATGTAAAGATGAACTTAGCATACCTTTGGCTAATCTTTTTACCATATCACTACAAACTGGCACAGTGCCTGATAAGTGGAAAATGGCAAATGTAATACCTATTTACAAGGCAGGTGACAGATCCTTGGCTTCGAACTATAGACCATTAAGCCTTACCTCCATAGTGGGAAAATTTATGGAATCAATAATTGCCGAAGCAATTCGTAGCCATCTTGACAGGCACAGATTGATTAATGAATCTCAATCGGTTTTACAAAGGGGCATTCCTGTCTTACGAATTTTCTAACATTTTTCACTAAGGTGCTTCATATCTAGAAGTATAAATAATAGAAGTGCTCAGGTTGTTCTTCAACTCTATATATCCTTGGTTAGGCCTCATTTAGAATAGGCTGCTCAGTTCTGGTCACCGTATTACAGAATGGATATAAATGCTCTGGAAAACGTACAGAGGAGGATGACAAAGATGATCCCATGTATCAGAAATCTTCCCTATGAGGATAGATTGAGGGCCCTGAATCTGCACTCTCTCGAAAGGCGTAGAATTAGGGGGGATATGATCGAGGTGTATAAATGGAAAACAGGAATAAATAAAGGGGATGTAAATAGCGTGCTGAAAATTTCCAGCCAAGCCAGGATTCGCAGCAATGGTTTCAAGTTGGAAAAATTCAGATTCAGTAAGGATATAGGAAAGCACTGTTTTGATAATAGAGTTGTGGATGAGTGGAACAAACTCTCGAGTACAGTTATTGAGGCTAAAACGTTGTGTAGTTTTAAAAATAGGTTAGATAAACACATGAGTGGGTGTGGGTGGGTGCGAGTTGGACCTGACTAGCTTGTGCTGCTGGGTCTGGTGCCGTGCTCCTTCCTTGATTGGAGGTGACCAGACTGGGTGGGTCATTGGGCTTATCCGGGGGGGAGGGGCTCCACATGGGTCAGTAGGCCTGTTGCAGTGTTCCTTCTTTATGTTCTTATGAGACACCAGACCACTCAAGTATGAGACACCAGACCACTAAGGTATGAAACACCAGTCCACTCAGTTATGAGACACAAGGGGACTCAGATATGAGACACCAGCCCACTCAGGTATGAGACACCGGCCCACTCAGGTATAAGACACCAGACCACTCAGGTATGTAACACCACCCCACTCAGTTAGGTATAAGACACTGCACCTGTCATGTATGAGACACCAGCCCCCTCAGGCATGAAGAGGCCTTCGGGCTGAAGAGCCCTCGGGCTCCACCCACAGCATCCGAGGTGAAGGCAGCGATGGGGGGGGGGGCTGAAGAGCCTTCGGGCTCCACCACCCACAGCGTCCGAGGTGAAGGCAGAGGGGGGGATGAAGAGCCTTCGGGCTCCAACCACAGCATCTGAGGTGAAGGCAGCGGGGGAGCTGAAAAGCCTTCAGGCTCCACCACCCACAGCATCCGAGGTGAAGGCAGCGGGGTGGATGAAGATGTTACAAAAAACGCGATATCTAGTAATGATAGAGATCTCCAGTGAATATTAGAAAGGATTGCCCTTCTAGCATCCAGCCTGTTACTGGGTTTTTGTAACAAGTAGTCAGTATCCTGGTCCAATTATCCATTAGAATTTACTAAGATTCAATAGTGTTTCAGGATTACAACTGGTAAGCTACTAACACGCCTCACGAAATCGTAATGACATGATTGCAAACAAACCATACCACGGGCGGGGATAGAACCCGCGATCAGAGAGTCTCAAAACTCCAGACCTTCGTGTTAGCCACTGAACCAGCTAGCCACAATTATGATTCGTCTTACTAGGTTTGTTTGCAATCGTGCCATAACGATTTCGTGAGTCATGTTGACGGCTTTGAGGAAACTTGAGCTAGAGTTCGTCACGGCCACGCTAGCTGGAGATTCGTCTGTAAAAACTTGCATTTCTGGTCACAGTGGTGCCTATGTTAACCTTCCTATGGTGTAGAAATATACCTAGTTGGACGAATCTTATTATGGCTAGCTGGTCTAGTGGCTAACACGACGGTCTGGAGTTTAGAGACTCCGATCGCGGGTTCTATCCCCGCCCGTGGTATGGTTTGGTAGGCTACTAACTAAAGAAATTAAAATTTAATAAGTTTATTAATGACAATAAAGTTGTCTAGGCGTATATTATTAAAGTACCTTATAGTAATCAATTAAATATAATATAGGATACAAGTTGCTACACTTCTCTGGTGTACAGTAGTATTGTGCTGAAGGTACATATCACATCTTTATGGCTTTTAAGTACCGTCTGGTACATTGTTAACATTAATAACATAATACAAATATATACAAGTAAGTTTGTATGTATGTGTGTAAGTGCTGTAAGTAGTTCACTATGTCTCCAGACTCGACTAGACTTAACCAGTGACTGACTAAAAGTCCTCACATAAACTAACTTCTGGCAATGAGAACAGCTTGCTTGAGCAATAAAATGACTGATAAGCCGAACAGCAATACAAGCAACAGCAACACAGAATCAGGAACAAGGAGATAATATAACAACACTAAGTAGGGACCATCAGCAGATCCTCCACAAAAGTCACAAAACTCCCATACTACTGAATCTAAGTTCAGCATTAAAAGGTCCCCGACTGTGACAGTGCACATATACCAGTACAAATTAGGTCAGAAGCTACAGCTGAGGACCTGAGTTTTTCAGAGTGTCTATGCGACACACAACCTCAGTACAACATCGAAAATCACTAAGTCTAGACCATATTCTGTGAACAGAGTTACACAGAACCAACAACAAGAAAGCGACAGAGACGATCTTCCAACAAGGGCCCACAAGGGAGAGCAGTAGAGGGACCTCTTGTTAGAAGCAACGTCCAGCAGACAATAATCTAGCACAGGCCAGACAATCCTCCTGGTAAGGTGTGATCACCCCCCTGATCACGTGACTCTGTGGACTGCTGCTGCCCAGCAACACAGAAGCCGGCAGGGAAACAAGCGGGGCGACAATTAGACAATGCTGTCAGCTACTTAACACTCGAACTATGAGCACTGAATATATAAATGTCACATCCTACCTAATAATAAAACTAAGTCAGCGGGGGGGATGAAGAGCCTTCGGGCTCCACCACCCACAGCATCCGAGGTGAAGGTGGCAGGGGGATGAAGAGCCTTCGGGCTCCACCACCTACAGCAACAGAGGTGAAGGTGGCAGGGGGATGAAGAGCTTTCGGGCTCCACCGCCCACAGCATCCGAGGTGAAGGCAGCGGGGGGGAGGAGGGGTGCTGATGAGCCTTCAGGCTCCACCACCCACAGCCGCTAACACAGTTTCAATTAGTTTTTCCGTGAAAATAAAAACTGAGTGAAAGTCGAAAACACGGGGTTGCGGAAGTTGAAATGGCGGATAAAACTGGAAGTGATGTTAGTTGTTAATTAGTGTAGGACAGTTGAATAGGTGTTAGAACCACAGGCGACCACCAGTGACTCGCCGTAACTGTCGTGGAGAGAAAAACGGCCACTGGCATGAAAAAAATATTTTACAATGAAGCAAATAAAGATATATATTAATTTTACATATTTTTTTAGCGTTTTCTTTTTTTTTGTGGGAAGAGAGTAACATGTGTTGTATTATCTGAAGATTCTCCTCTCTCTTCTTGCTCTCCCAACTAAGGTTGCTGCTGAGGTAGGACATAGGATATTAGAAAAAAAAAGTCTCCCACACAATCTGCCATCCATTCAGCTACCCAACAAGTCAACCACCCAACCTCTCACCCAGCCATTCGTAAACAAAACCACTCACCCACCGAAACTGGTATCCAGCCAGCCACCTGGTAAGTGCGTGATGCTGAGGTATGTATCAGAGCGAGGCTGGCCCGGCTCTCCATTACTGCACAATCCAGTTATCTACGATAACAGTGTTAGTGAACACCAGCACACACAACACACCAACAAAATACTGGATTGGCTTGTAGCTGGAGAAGCTAAAATCCAACTAAATGCATTTCTGTGGCCGAGCGATACGATAAAGGTAATTCCCGTGATCCATAACCACATCTCAAGCGCAACAATGTTTACGACAGGAACTGTGCACCGAGAAGCATAAGTTTCCAGCAGTGGCGCATAACACAGTTGAACATTAACGTTGTTGATCTGAAGCTAATCAGAAGAGATATTCACGTGGAAACTAACCTAGCATTTTCATAAAGAATGGCTAAATTAGGACTTGCACATCCCAAATCTAATTCAATCTTTCCACTAAGAAATATCAGTTTTGAAGGTAAATATCCAAGCATATTTAGTTTGCAGCAATTTGGAAGTTGCAATACTACATTATCAACTTTAAAATATTGAAGCCAATAGCACAAGACACTTCAAAAATTACTTCATGGACAGCAATACATCAGTTTTCCCATTTTGATCCTGAGAAAAGTCAAATTGGAACCAACACTGGAGAAAATCAACCCATTTTTTTTCTACAAAAGACTGGCCAGCAGTTAAGTCTTAACAAAGTAAGTAGTTTTTATTTAGGCTCTTGGTTCACAGTAGCGCTGTATGACCCAGCTGGGTTAAGCACTTTTCTGTGATTATAAAAATAAAAAGCCTTTTGTATTTACAGTGGTGTTGAAAGCTCACAGATATTACGGGCACTTGGTCACTATATAGGAAACATTGGTACAAACACTGCAGGTTGAGAGATTTGTGAATACATTTGCTTGTTGCAGAGGAGTCTGTTGAATAAGCATTAATATCGCTGGAAAGGTCAGAACATACAGCAGGAGCAGGAAGCAACTGGAAGCAAGTGTCTGGAACTCACTGTTGAGCCTGGCTTCAGATGAAGCATTGTTAGCACTCTGTCTGGTTAATATAAGTTATGAGGTATCTGTAGTACCTACATAACACAGCACCACAACACAGCACCTGCACAACACAGCACCTACACAATACAGCACCTACACAACACAGCAATTGCACAACACAGCACCACAACACAACACAGCACCTACATAACACAGCACAACACAGCACTTACACAACACAGCACCTACACAACACACCACCACAACACAGCACTTAACAGCACCTGCACAACACAGCACCACCACAACACAACACCTACACAACACAGCACCTACACAACACACAGCAGCACCACAACACAGCACTTACACAACACAGCGCCTACACAGCACAGCACCACCACAACACACAACAACACATCACCTACTTAACACACAGCACCACCACAACACACTGCACCACCATATACAGCACCTCCACAACTCAACACCACAACACACCACAACATAGCACCACAACAAAGCACCTACACAACACAGCACCACAACACAGCTCCACAGCACCACAACAACACAGCACCTACGCAACACACAGCACCTACACAACACAGCACCTACACAACACACAGCACCAACACAACACACAGCACCTACACAACACACGGCACCTACACAACACACGGCACCTACACAACACACAGCACCAACATAACACACAGCACCTACGCAACACACAGCACCTACACAACACAATGCACCTACACAACACACAGCACCAACACAACACACAGCACCTACACAACACACAGCACCTACACAACACACGGCACCTACACAACACACAGCACCAACATAACACACAGCACCTACACAACACACAGCACCTACACAACACACAGCACCAACACAACACACAGGACCTACACAACACACAGCACCAACACAACACACAGCACCTACACAACACACAGCACCTACACAACACACAGCACCTACACAACACACAGCACCTACACAACACACAGCACCAACACAACACACAGGACCTACACAACACACAGCACCAACACAACACACAGCACCTACACAACACACAGCACCTACACAACACACACCACCTACACAACACACACCACCTACACAACACACACCACCTACACAACACACACCACCTACACAACACACACCACCTACACAACACACAGCACCTACACAACACACACCACCTACACAGCACACACCACCTACACAACACACACCACCTGCACAACACACACCACCTACACAACACACACCACCAACACAACCCAGCACCACCACAACGCACCACCACCACAGCACAGCACCTACACAACACAGCACCACTACTGCATAGCACCACCACAACACAGCACCAAAACACAGCACCACAACACACCACAACACAGCACCACCACAAAACAGCACCACCATAACATAGCACAATACAACAACATACTAACACAGCATCACCACAACACAGCACCACGACGACACAGCACCTACACAACACACAGCACCTGCACAACACAGCACCACCGCTGCACAGCATCACAACACAGCACCTGCACAACACAGCACCAGCACAACGCAGCACCTACACAACACAGCACCTACACAACACAGCACCACCACAACACAGAACCACAACACAGAACCACAACACAGCCCCCCCACAACACAGCACCTGCACAACACAGTACCAACACAACACAGCACCTGCACAACACAGCACCCGCACAACACAGCACCTACACAACACAGCACCTGCACAACACAGCATCTGCACAACACAGTACCAACACAACACAGCACCTACACAACACAGCACCTACACAACAGAGCACCTACACAACACAGCACCTACACAACACAGCACCTGCACAACACAGTACCAACACAACACAGCACCTACATAACACTGCACCTACACAACACAGCACCACAACACAGCACCTACACAACACAGCACCACAACACAGCACCTACACAACACAGCACCACAACACAGCGCCTACACAGTACGTACACAACAGCACCTACACAGCACAGTACCTACACAACACAGCACTACAACACAGCACCTATACAACACAGCACCTACACAACACAGCACCTACACAACACAGCACCACAACACAGCACCGCAACATAGCACCTACAAGATACAGCAACACAACACAGCACCACAACACAGCACCACAACATAGCACCTACACAACACAGCACCTACAGAATACAGCACCACAACACAGCACAATACAGAACCTGTAGAACACAGCACCTACGCAACATAGCACCACAATAGAGCACACCACACCTACACAACAGCACCAGAACACAGCACCAAAACACAGCACAAGAACACAGCACGTACACAACATAGCACCTACACAACACGGCACCACAACACAGCACGTACACAACATAGCACCTACGCAACACAGCGCCTACACAACACAGCACCTACACAACACAGCACCAGAACACAGCACTTAACACAGCACCTACACAACACGGCACCATAACACAGAACGTACACAACACAGCACCTACACAACACGGCACCATAACACAGCACGTACACAACACAGCACCTACGCAACACAACACAGCTCCACAACACAGTACCACAACACAGCACAACACAGCGCGTATACAACACAGCACCTATACAACACAGCACCTACACAACACAGCATATACACAACACAGCACCTACACAACACAGCATCTACACAACACAGCACCTACACAACACAGCACCTACTCAACACAGCACCACAACACAGCACCTACACAACACAGCACCTACACAACACAGCACCTACACAACACAGCACCTACTCAACACAGCATCTACACAACACAGTACCATCGTCAAAATTCCAGAAACCACGGCGATGAAATTTTTAATTTTTATTTGTCCCAGAAATTAAAAATCGCACAAGAAAAACCGACTTAAGCAGTAACGTTGGTCGTTTTTTACCAGATTTATTTTGTGTAAACAGTGTAAATATGTACATATATGCACGACTATTTAACGCAGTCTCTTGGCAGGTTTACAATAAGTAGAAGACTTAATTTACATTATCAGTTTAACAGGGACGGTGAGGAAATATAGAGTCTTTGTGTGAGTTTATACTTTACATATCTCACTTAGTCTGAAGAAATGCTCGCCGTCATTCCTGTTATTCATTCGCAACTTTACATTCCATCTGTGTCCGTCGTCCTTGGTGACCTCTTCTCAGAGGTTCCTTATCATGTCCTCTGTCTGTAGTTTGTCACATTCCACTTCTTACCACCGATTTCCAGTAGCCAACTGATCATCCAGTTTCTCAATTTATCAATTCTTGTGGCTTTACCAGCCTGGAGTTGAACACTGTGGCTACTGTGTTAATCACGTGTCCGGCACAACAGTTGCTTGACTTCTTAGGAAATTCTCTATCTTGAGTCGGTACGAGACATAAAACGTCTTCCAGCAACAGATTTTAGTTATGTTATTCTACCTGCTCGGGGCTGGTCATGAATAATGCCTCCAGCAGCTGCTGTACTGTGTGGGGTCGCGGTGGCTGGTCTTGCAGGTGAGGGAGTATACAAGACGGAGAATTATGGAGGAAAGCGCAAGAGTAAGAGAGAAGGATAAAGGAGTCTTAGGTCAGACAGTTATATTAGAATAGGTTAGATCTATACTTTGATAAATGAAACTATTGCGGGAAAACACTGTAAAAGCTTTCAACTGTACGTTCATTACCGTAGAATGTTATAACAATATTTAGATAGTGGAACTGTTCATAATATTCTCTCTTGATTAGTTTTTTTTTCTATTATGTTGGCTATATTTGACTTATTCAATAAACAAAGACTACAGAAGAGAAACTTAGTTCTATATCAATAAATCAATCTTTTTATATTCAAAATACATTACTGCTGCCTTCAACTCTCCTCTGTCTAAAACTGCCATACAAGACGACACACAGTTATTAATATTACTCAGTCACACTTAGAGAGTAAATCATGCAGACTCAGCCATCACAAACGAGGTGAAACTAACACACTGAAGCTGGTAAACGAGTATTTAAACCAATCATGCCTCTTCCTTCTCACATACATTCTCCACAGTAAAGATGTTAGTTATCGTTTGTTTTATTTGGGAGCTAAAATAGTCTCCGTGATCCCTTTATTTACACTTAGCGTTTAGTTACTTTTCCTAGCATGTGTTAGTGCGTCAATTTATTTCGTGGTCGTCTGTACAAAATACTTGACAGCGAAGTTGTGAGTGAAGCTAATACAGTGGATTTTCGATTTTTCATTTTCATATTAGTGAAAGTCAGGGGATACCCAGTAGTATAATAATTTAATAATAATAATAATAATAATAATAAACTTTATTTCTACAAGCACATGTTAAAGTATACAGGCCTAGCTGACATCAATGACAAAATACTTTATAGAAAGTTCTTTGTTAAGCAAAGCATTTAGGGCAAATTACGTCAATTTTGTCCCAGGACGCGATCCACACCAGTCGACTAACACCCAAGTACCCATTATACTAATGGGTGAAGATTGGACGGCAGGGGTCTTAAGGGAACACGTCATAATGTTTCTACATGCACCGAGGATCGACTCCAGGACCTCAGTGTGTGAGCTGAGTGCACTACCAACCGAGCTCTTTACTGATAAAGAGTTCAAGTGACACTGCATAATGATAATGGTTCTTCGTCTTATAATTTAGTGGTTTTCTAGTCCCCGGTACTTCGACGGATGCACACACACACACACACACACACACACACACACACACACACACACACACACACACACACACACACACACACACACACACACACACCAGGTATACAAGAACGTTTCTTCGTCCATCCTCACAGTGACTGATCTGGCCACAACAAACTAAACAGTATCATCCCCGCCACCACTAGACTTGAGTCTGACCTACGATGTATTGATCATGGTCACTATGGATATGACAAAGCTTCTCCTATGCTGAACATATCCTCATTAAAGTTATTTACATTACACTGGTCAACACAAAAAATCGTTGCCGAAGATATCTGAAAGCATTTAGGGTATTATGGGGTTACTGAATTGTAATATATCAGTAGATTTTTTAAATTGACTCCAGTTTGAGAGATATTGCATACATGTCCTCAATTAACGGGAGTTTAGCTATAACGTATGTATATGTGTATGTAGTGACAATTTCTATATACAGATAGTTTTAATAAATATTTCATATTTAACAACAAAAATTGTATCAACAACGATCATATGACAACGTAACCTTTATTAGGCTATTTTTTTTCCAGATAAACATGAGTTGTTTACGTATTCTGCTTAAACAATAGATTTTGCTACATTTGTGGCGAATACTCTGTAAAAAATAAAGAAATACCATCACAGATTTTGCAAAACAAATACACCTTGTTTATTTTGGAGTGGCACTTGGAGAACAAGACAAGTCTTTGCCTCCCCATATGGGCTGCAAAGCCGGTTTAGAATGCTTTCAACAGTGGAAAAATAGGGAAAGGGAAAGTTTAAACTTGTGTTCGCCTATGGTGTGGAGAGAACCGAAAAACTACCACGACGATGGTTATTTCTGTATGATGAATGGGAAAGTTATCAATCGATACAAGGAAAGCCAAATAAGAATATCCTTATTTGGGGTCAGAAAGGAGACCTGTGCCACACAGCAAGGTTGTTCCCATACCTGTGTTTACAACACTGCCTGACATTACGTTGTCAGATATTGAAAAATCATAGGATTTAGGATGTAGCACAGGCACAGGTGATAACAGTGAAAATGAATATGATATAAGCATTTAAACACCCCAGCAGTTCTACCAAGAATAATTCAATGATCTGATACGTCACCTCAGTCTGTTAAAGCCAGCATCCGAACTTTTAGTATCCAGACTAAGAGAAAAGAACTGTTTACAAACAGAAGTTAAAATAACAACTTATCAAACAAGACAGGTTGAACTCCTCCTTTACATCAGCCAAGATGAAGAACTTTTAAACTGCAATAACATCTCTGGACTTACTCTTCTACCGGAACTTGAATATTGTCTGTTTATAAACAGCTACATTAGAAGCTTGGAATGTATCTTATTGCACAATGGTGGCCAGTTGCACACTCAACAATATTGTTCAGATGACCAACATAGAAGAAAATCGTACGTTTTCATGTGCACTAATCAGTTGTATCTGAATTATCTTATTATGTTAATCTCATGTTAAATATAATAAAGTAGTAATATGTATTACATGACTTGGCTTTTGCATGATCTAAAAAAAAAAAAATCAGTGCGATTTGTAAACTAGCCTTACCCATCAATATATTTTTCCACATCTTTTATGTCGACAGTGGGATACCAAATTCATCACAAACTAGAACCAATCAAACAAAATCGATGACATATTGAGAATCCGCACCACAAACATAACCTAAAATCAGTGTAATACCATTGGCCAGAAATCGAGTGTTGACCAGTGATATACTCATGTGTTATTTAGGAGCATCGCTGAGAGTCAACACTGAGATTGTAGGAAGAGGAGTCTGGATAAAAGTCAACGCCTCGACTAAAGAAAAACCTGGTACAACTTTAACACTAACATAGACAAGGATGTCAGCCACAGCACCGTGTCTTCCTTTGCAGATGACACCCGAATCTGCATGAGAGTGTCTTCCATTGCAGACACTGCAAGGCTCCAGGCGGACATCAACCAAATCTTTCAGTGGGCTGCAGAAAACAATATGAAGTTCAAAGATGAGAAATTTCAATTACTCAGATATGGTAAACATGAGGAAATTAAAATTTCATCAGAGTACAAAACAAATTCCTTCCACAAAATAGAGCGAAACACCAACGTCAAAGACCTGGGAGTGATTATGTCGGAGGATCTCACCTTCAAGGACCATAACATTGTATCAATCGCATCTGCTAGAAAAATGACAGGATGGATAATGAGAACCTTCAAAACTAGGGAGGCCAAGCCCATGATGACACTCTTCAGGTCACTTGTTCTATCTAGGCTGGAATATTGCTGCACACTAACAGCACCTTTCAAGGCAGGTGAAATTGCTGACCTAGAAAATGTACAGAGAACCTTCACGGCGCGCATAACGGAGATAAAACACCTCAATTACTGGGAGCGCTTGAAGTTCCTGAACCTGTATTCCCTGGAACGCAGGCGGGAGAGATACATGATTATATACACCTAGAAAATCCTAGAGGGACTAGTACTGAACTTGCACAGGAAAATCACTCACAACGAAAGCAAAAGACTCGGCAGACGATGCAACATCCCCCCAATGAAAAGCAGGGGTGTCACTAGCACGTTAAGATAGAATACAATAAGTGTCAGGGGCCCGAGACTGTTCAACTGCCTCCCAGCATACATAAGGGGAATTACCAATAGACCCCTGGAAGTCTTCAAGCAGGCACTGGACAAGCACCCTAAGTCGGTACCTGACCAGCCGGGCTGTGGCTCTTACGTTTAATTGCGTGCAGGCAGCAGTAATAGCCTAGTTGATCGGGCCCTGATCCACCATGAGGTCTGGTCACAGACCGGTCCGCGGGGGCGTTGACCCCCGGAACTCTCTCCAGGTAAACTCCAGGCAACTTCAGCTAGCTCCTTGATGTTGTTACTCAGGCTGATTGAAAGTCAATTACTAGAAAGTGAAAAGGTAAAGAGGAGGATTAAAAGGGTTGTGAAGAGGGGGACATGTGAAAGGTAAAAATGTAAGGGAGTCGGAAGGGGAAAGTGAGGAAGTAATAGGTGACGATAGTGAAGACAATCTTTTGTTTTAGCCGGGTAGAACATCTCAGGAGCTTGAAAGACAATATCCTGTGATCTGTGTGCCAGAAACGAGCCTGGATTCACAAGAGGGAAGCGCAGAGGTACTCCAGCGACTCCACTTAAATAATCAAGACTGCCCTAATGGGCTGTGTTGTAAAGTTGCAGGTAAGATAATACAACAGTGGGAATCACTTCACGGACTCCTTCAATCATAAAATTTGCTACAATGTATTACACTATTGACAAATCCTTAAATGCTCAGACTGAGAACAAACCCAGCAACAAATACCTGGGGGAAATCTGTTACCAGTAGAGCTCCACAGAGAGACAGAGCTCAAAACACTATATTTGGTAATTCTAACACAATTCCTTTGGAAACTGCAGAGAAAACTGATCTGATACCCAGTAACGAAGGAAGTCATGGATTTGTCAGCTCCCATACACATGACAATATACCTGTCATTACTGCTGTTACACTTGACAGTACATTTGTCATCACTGCTTCAACATCTGACAGTACATTTGTCATCACTGCTTCAACGCCTGACAGTACATTTGTCATCACTGCTTCAACATCTGACAGTACATTTGTCATCACTGCTTCAACACCTGACAGTACATTTGTCATCACTGCTTCAACATCTGACAGTACATTTGTCATCACTGCTTCAACACCTGACAGTACATTTGTCATCACTGTTTCAAAACCTGACAGTACATTTCTCATCACTGCTTCAACATCTGACAGTACATTTTCATCACTGCTTCAACACCTGACAGTACATTTTCATCACTGCTTCAACACCTGACAGTACATTTGTCATCACTGCTTCAAAACCTGACAGTACACCTGACATCACTGCTTCAACACCAGACAGTACACCTGACATCACTGCTTCAACACTAGACAGTACACCTGACATCACTGCTTCAACACCTGACAGTACACCTGACATCACTGCTTCAACACCTGACAGTACACCTGACATCACTGCTTCAACACCTGACAGTGCACCTTACATCACTGTCCCAACACCTACCGGTGCAACTGACAACTTGAAGAGGGTGTGGAAGAGAAAAAGATCCACACCTACAGCCGCCTCACTAACCAAAATCCCAGAAAAACGCTTACCAGTTACATTATCATCAATCTCACTAGCGGTAGAACCTAGATTATTATAATCAAAAAGAAGCGCTAAGCCACAAGGACTATACAGCGCTGCAGGGTAGGGAAGGAAGCAAGGGAATTGGATGGCAGAAGGGAGGGGGGATGATCAGCAGGTTACAGAAAACAGCGGGGCAGGGGATAGTACGGGGGTAGAGGGTAGCAAGAGATTGAAGTAGAAAGGGCTGAAGGTATCAGAATTTGTGAAGTCAGTTGTTGTCAAAAAGTCAATGAGAGAGTCCGGATGAAAGGTGGGTCCATCAGCGAGAAGGGAAGGTAAAGAGAGAGCAGCGGAGTGAAGACGACGACAGAGGTAAATTCTGGGTGCTCGTTGATAAAGTGGGCAGTCCAACAGAATGTGGCTGACTGATAATGGAGCTTGGCAATTCTCACAGAGAGGAGCAAGACGCCTCTCCATGAGATATCCATGAGTAAGACGAGTATGGCCAATGTGAAGACGGGAGAGAGTAGTCTCCCAACCTCGACACTGGTGATAAGAAGACGGCCAGTAACCTATACTCGGTTTAATAGATTGAAGTTTGTTGCCGAGCATAGTAGACCAACGTTGTTGCCAACGGGTGTGAAGGTGGGAAGATATTGCAGCAAAATAGTCCGTAAATGGAATACCTCTATAAGAAACTGGTAGGTCATGTACTGCTGACCGCGCAGCAGTGTCTGCCTGTTCATTGCCCTGTACGTCAACATGACCAGGGACCCAACAAAAAACAATATCTTTATGCTTGGTAAAGATGCGGCGTAGCCAAAGTTGGATACGGAGGACTAAGGGGTGAGGTGTATCAAATTTTTGTATAGCCTGTAAAGCACTAAGGGAGTCTGAGACAACCACAAATGATGACACGGGCATAGATGCAATACGGATAAGTGCTGTAAGGATGGCATATAATTCAGCAGTAAAAATACTAGCCGAAGATAGTAAATGCCCTTGTACGACGCTGTCCGGAAACACTGCTGCGAATCCTACGCCGTCAGAAGACTTAGAGCCATCTGTGTACACAGCAATGGCATGAGAATGAGAGTGAAAGTGGTCAAGAAAAAGAGAGCGGGAAGCGACAGTTGGGCTTTCGAGCAAGGGAGGGAGAAAGAACAGACTCGAACAGCTGGAACTTCCCAGGGGGGTAGGGAAAAGTGAGATGCTACATGTACATAGAAAGGTGGTAGTTGAAGAGAAGACAAGAGCGAATGAAGGCAAAGAGAGATGGGACGGAGTAAACAGGGGCGGCGAACAAATAAAGAATGTCTACTAATATCAGTGACCATTCTATAAATGGAAGGATTGCGGAGATCATGAGAGCGTACATAGTAGCGCAGGCAATGGGCATCACGGCAATCGGATAAGGATGGAACGTTCGCTTCTGCATAGAGGCTCTCGACAGGGGAAGAGCGAAAAGCACCAAGGCATAAACGTAATCCTTGGTGATGAATGGGGTTAAGGCTAGAGAGAGTAGCAGGAGATGCCGCTGAATAGATCTGGTCACCATAATCAAGTTTCGATAAAATAAGGGTGGAATGTAGGCGAAGGAGGGTTCGACGATCAGCTCCCCATGAAAGATGAGCAAGGGTTTTAAGAAGGTTCAGCCGGCTGTGACAAGTTGCCTTCAAAGAGGTAATGTGAGGTTTCCAGGATAACCTACGATCAAAGAGGAGGCCCAGAAACTTGACTGTATCACGTTCAGGGATACAGGAGCCATAGAGGTACAAAGGATGATCGGAGATGACAGAGCGTCTAGTGAAAGTGATTTGGTGGGTTTTAGTGCTGGAAAATTTAAACCCACGTGTGGTGGCCCAATTGGAAACACGGTCGACTGCATGTTGGAGAGAAACTGTAATGAGGTGACAGTCAGCGCCTGCACAGGCAATAGCAAAGTCATCAACATAGAGTGATGACCAAATATTTGATGGAAGACTAGAGGCCAAATCATTAATAGCAAGGAGAAAAAGTGTTGTGCTCAGAACACATCCCTGGGGGACACCTTCAGCTTGGATAAAGTCCGGGGAGAGTACATTATTAACCCGAACACGGAAATGCCTGTCAGTTAAAAAGTTCTTAAGGAAGGATGGTAGATTGCCTCGAAGGCCTAAGGAGTGGGCTTGGGCTAAAATATTATACCTCCAAGTTGTGTCATATGCCTTCTCAAGGTCAAAAAATATGGCAATAACTGAGTGGTTATTCGCAAAGGCATTACGAACATACGTATCCAAGCGTAGTAAGGGGTCTATGGTAGAACGTCCCTTACGAAAGCCATATTGACGAGTGGAGAGACTGTTGTGTGTCTCTAAATACCACACTAAACGTCTATTTACTAGGCATTCCATTACTTTGCAAACTGCACTGGTAAGAGCAATGGGACGATAGTGGGAGGTTTCATGTCCCGTAGTGCCTGGTTTGCGGAAAGGGAGAACAATGGCGGATTTCCACAGCTGTGGAAGAACTCCTTGTGACCAAATAAGATTGTAAAGGCGTAATAGGACTGCAAGGGCTGACTGATGTAAATGTTGTAGCATACGAATATGAATGTCGTCGGGCCCAGCTGCCGATGATCGACAAGCTGAGAGTGTTGCCTCCAGTTCTTGAAGTGTAAAAGGCACATTATACTGTTCTTCTCTGAGAGAAGAAAAGTCTAAGGGTGCTAACTCTCTGGCAGACTTTGAGGAAGGAAATGAGGGGCATAGATGGAGTCCCTGAGAAATACGGACCAGATGATTTCCAATTTCATTGGCAACATCTAGTGGGTTTGCTATATCAACACCGGCAACCCACAGAACAGGAGCCGGGTCAGGAGAATATTTACCACTCAGTTTTCGTACTTTTTTCCAGACTGCACTCATAGAGGAAGCAGAGGTGATGGTGGAGACATAATCTCGCCAGCAAGTGCGTTTAGCATCACGGATGACACGGCGAGCGATCGCACGCTTCTGTTTAAAATCAAGGAGTCGCTCTGTGGTTCTATTGTACCGGTACCTGCCCCATGCAGCGCGTTTCAAATGTACTGCACGATCACAAGCAGGAGACCACCAAGGCACGCATTTCTGAGAATGCCTGCCCGAAGTTTGGGATATAGAATGAGAAGCTGCGGTGAAAACGGAGGACGAGAAGAGGTGTAAAAGCTCATCGATGAAGGACGAAGAAGGAACCTCTTTAAAAACAGTTAGGTGTGAGTAAAGGTTCCAATTTGCCCGATTAAATTGCCAGCATGGGGTGCGAAGAGGTGGCGAATATGAAGGGGAAATAAGAATGATTGGGAAATGATCACTGTCATGTAAGTCCGGGAGAACAGACCAAGTGAAGTCTAATGCGGCGGAGGAAGAGCAGACTGAGAGATCGATGCAAGAGAGAGTATGAGTCCGAGGATCAAAATGGGTGTGAGTATCTGTATTTAAAACATGGAGGGGGTGGGTGGCAAGAAAAGCCTCTAACTGAATTCCACGGGAATCACAGTGAGACCCCCCCAGAGGAAATGGTGGGCATTAAAATCACCAAGTAACAGAATCGGTGGCGGTAATGACGAAACAAGGAAGGCAAAATCCGGGATAGATAATGCCCGAGAAGGAGAGAGATATAAAGAACAGAGCGTATACCACCTATGTAAGTGGATACGGGCTGCTGTGTAATGCAGCGAAGTATGAACAAATAGCTGATGGTACGGAATATCAGTGCATAGAAGAAGGGCACTTTCATTAAAGGTCCCATCAGGAAAAGGATCTGAAGAATACAATAAATTATAGCCTGAGATGTGAGAAATAACAGCAGAGTGTAATTTTGGTTCCTGTAAGCAAACACCAACAGGGGCAAACTGGGAGAGTAACATCTGAAGCTCACCCCGATTACCCCTGAGGCCGCGTATATTCCACTGTAAATAGGCCATGATTGGCAATGATAAAGATACTTGAAATCCGCAGGTAAGGGTTCCTACGGACTAGAGGGGTTAGAAAAGTCCACATGCGGAGGCAGTGGAAAACGTTCAAGCAGCGAAGGAACGGTGCGCTGTGAAGAAAGGAGTTGCGCAGATGGAGCAGAGGAGAGAGAAAGAGCGGAAGGTGGATCAGTGTCCATTGATGGTTTGGTCTCTGCAATATATTCAGAGATTGCTTCAAGTGTTTTGGAATTCAGAGATGTCGTATGGGAGACAATATTGGGAATGGTAGGGGGAGGATGAGTAAAGACTGGAACTGTATTGGACTGTACCAAGGTAGGGGGGGGCGAAAGGGTGGAGGGAACTGGAGAAGCGTGGCAGGGGACAGAAGATGCAGGAACCTGGGAGGTGGCAGAAGAGGAAGAAACTTGGGAGGGAACAGGGGAGGAAGGTACAGTACGAGGAGGAGGGTGAACCTCTACACTTGTAACTGAGCCAGTGAGAGGGGAAGAACCAGGGACAGAGACAGGGAGGGTAAAATGAGGAGGTGGAAGATGGGTAGGAGGTGTTAACGGACCTTTTTTTGACTTTTGAGAAGTAGAGAGACGATTGGGAGGTGTCGTACGAGGTCTCGTCGATACTGAGGCTTGTGAGAGAGAACTCGAAGAAGCGAGATTAGATTGAGGCGTTGAAGTAGGGACGTCTGAGCCGAGGACAGCAAAAGGATTAGATACAGGAGTGATTATGGGAGAGGTAACCACAGAGGTGGGTGTAGAAGATGGGATACCAGAAGTGGGGGGACGTTTTGAAACACGGGAATAAGAAACACGTGGGAGTCTCCCTTGGAGGTAGAGATGAGAAACTGCCATGGCGTAAGGGAGACCTTCTGTCTCTTTGAGGTAACGGATTTCCCGCTCGTTTAAATAGACTTGACAATGGCGAGAGTACGAAGCGTGAGCCTCATGACAGTTAAGGCAAGAGGGAGATCGATTGCAAGACGTATTAGAATGGTCATCGGCACCACAGACTGGGCATTCGGCGATAGATCTGCAACATTTCGCTGGATGGCCAAATCGCCAGCAATTTCTACACTGTTGTGGTGTAGGGATCACCTTTCGAACTTGTAACCGATGTCCTGCTATATAAACTGAGGATGGGAGTTCTCGGCTGTCAAAAGTTAAATGAGCCACATTGCTAGGGTATCGTCTCCGCCCACGGGCAGGAAGAACATAAGTGTCTACCTTGAGGATTGGGAGATCTTGGAGTTCCAGCTGTTCAAGAATGTCAGTGCCACATGTCTGGAAATTTTGTTGAACTATGGTATGGGGCAGAATGACGGTACCACTACACGAATTGAGGGAATGATGTTTTTCAAGAGTGACAGGAACAATATCGATATGGGAAAGACGAGAGAGCTCATGAGCCTGGGTAGCATTCTGTATGGTAATGATGCGCGTACCGCTCTTAAGAGCGTGAAAAGAAATATCTTTACCAACATGGCGTTGGAATGCCTTGCCAATACTATGGTCAGAAAGATAGGCAGTAGAGGAAGTCGGTCGTAAAGTGAAGAATTTAGTCCATTGTTCAGTCTGAAACTGAGCATGGAAAGGTAGTGAAGGACGTGTCGATCGTTTCTGAGAAGAACGAGAAGGTGGAGAAGTATCATCAGCAGGTAATTGTCATTGGCGTTTAGGCGTGGGACCAGAGTTGGTCCGACGTGGAACGGGTCGGCGATTTGAAAATTGCCGCACCGTAGAGGGAGAGGCCGGAAGCATAGTCAGAGGAGAGTGAAGGTCCGATAAATCGAAGGAGTCAGTCGAGGCCTCAGTACCTGAAGCGGGTGATGAAACAGCACCGGCAATAGGTACAGAGGCATGAGGAATGTCTGAAGAGTGGTCCAAAGACGAGGCGGGGTCAGAACGGGGTGCGGTATCAAGAAGGGGCCTGGGGGTACCAGGTTCATGGACTAGGGCTGCCATGGTTAGGTTACTTCTTTCTTTTTGTTTTTAAGAAAAAAAAAGAAAGAAGAAAAGAAAATAAAAATAAAAAAAGAATAAAAAAAGGGGGGACCGGGGAGGGATAGTTCCTAGGAAGAATGAAAGGGCCAGAAATCTCCCTCCGCGCCCAAGAGAACCTCAGCATCGCAAGTAGCGCAGATGCAGCATGGAACCCGTGCCATACCCTACCCATCATGCTAGTAAACTAACAATCCGGGATAGCAACCTCACATCTGCCGAGCTACCTCGGTGGACAAAAGAGAGGGCGGCCGGATATCCGCCACAAAGCATACCTCCATCGGCCACCACCCCCGGAATCCGAAAGGTGGCTTCCAGAGATACACTCATCGCCCGAAAGACACCCAAAGCTACTCCGGGATACCGGAGAGGGATCGGGACATCCCCAGGCGATCCAGATTCCACGGCAAACTACACCACCGCTAAGAACCTCAACGGAATGGGATGGACCCCGGTATCCTTTCCCCTACCTAGGAACTAGCGCGCCTGTGGGAGAAATCCCAAAGGACAAAAAGAGGAAGGGCAAAAGGGAGGGGTGGGGAGGAGGAGGAGGAAAGGAAAAAGGGGAGGATGGGATAGGGGAGGGGAGATTGGGGGGTAATTAGGCTCGGTCTGAGGAAGAAGACCGACAGGTCTAATTCCTCAGACCAAGAGCCTCTTCACCACGCCAAGGAGCCCCCCTTGAAGAGGGGTAGAACCTAGAGAGAAATCAGCTGTTGAATCAGCAGAAAAACACAAGACGTGCAACAAGAGAGTCCACCCTCCCAGGCACCTAAGCAGTGTTCTCGCTGTCACCAGAGAGAACATACCACTAACAACTGCCTGCGAGATACCAGGTGCAATTACTGCCACAAGAGGAGAGATCAAGAAGACCGTTGTAGTAAAAGAAAGAACCTGACAGACAGGATCACCAGTTTTTAAGAGATTTATTCTCAAAAACAAACCAGCAGGTTCTCGAAACTGGTGAACACACGTGTCACTCACCCAGCTACTCCTATCTCGGCTCGACAGGTGGGTTTGTGCCTCCTTATACAAGACCACAGAGCTACATCCCAGCGGCTGTCCCGATGTCCTACCTGTCACAGGGGCAGGCACCTTATACATCCATCATCTTTAGCTGAATAAAACCATGAGGAGCCAATTAATCAGCATCCTGTCGGTCAACATTTTAGGGTTCATTACCAATGTTGGAGAGCTTACACACAGTTTCGCGAACACTCAACGTCCCTACATGATCACCATTGTGACGATTTGACATTTGTCATGTCACATTTGTGACGACATGACTTCCGAAAATTTTTTTAGAATTGCTGGCTACACCTCATTGATGAGAAGAGATTTCTAAAAGTGTACATGCCCAGCCCATTGATGTTGCCATCCATAATTATGTGGAAATGCTCTTCTTCAAGGTATATATAAACACTAATAACTAGTATGTGCAATGTACAAACCTCAGTGGTAACATGCAGACCCCGTCAACTTCCTGATATAAAACGTGGACTCCTACTTTAGCATAAAAGTCAACATTTTATAACTGTTGGCGACCTCAACCAACATCTTATACAGAGAGATTTTGGTGACCTTGCAGTGTTTGACACGGGTCCTTCCTCGACGACCCAGAAGTGAGTGATCTGTTGGAAGGTGTAGTCACTTGCAAATCCCTTTTGCTATGTTGGATCATCTGACAACAAGGCTGTCTTTACGACACTCAAGGTTAGGTAGTTTTTACTACAGGTTTGGTAAGTTGGGGGAGGAAGAAGGATAGGTAAGGATGGAATATGGAAAAGGGTGGGTGGTGGGGAGGGGGTAATAACGGTAAGTGGCCTAACCACCTTGGCGCATGTTAATAAGGGTGTGTTTGTTATGATATTCATGATAATCATAGGATGTGGTATAAGAACATAAGAACATGTCAGCGACACAATTGTATGCAAGTTGTATACATGCATGACAGTGAATTGGTATTAAGTATAATTTTTTGCTATTGCCTTTTCTCGCAGGAGGGCGCCTGATGGAGCTTGTGATTGCAAGACCCTTACTGTAGCTGTAGTATGTTGAATCTTGTCGTTAGTGACATGGGCACACAAGGATACTCAAGCATAGGTCTTATCATTTTTAAAAGGTTCTTCTTGATGTGGGGGGGGGGGAGGCTGATGAATCCCGTATAGCTGACTGAGGTGAGCTTTAGTTAAGTTCATCTTTTTGGTGATATATGATGTAGAGTGGAGTAATTTGCTTATCTCGTATCCCAGAATCTTATTCCGGTTTTTCATGGCGACAGGTGTACCAGTGATGGAGATACCCCCACCCCCCCCCCATTGTTTACAATAGCTGCGGCAAAACATCTGATGGTACTGATGAGGACCTTGTTGGAGTTGGTCGTGATTCTCCATTTCTTCTCCCAGTTAGCTCTTCTTCGCAATTCCACATTCATTTTCTCTATTGCCTTACATGCCTGTTTTTTTTTTCAGATATTGTGGTGGATGAAACTACATAGATAACATCGTCAGCAAATTAGGTGATGATGGTATCGTTGAATTTAGGTTGGGGGGAGGTTATTTACATATATGTTGAGGCACGAACCCTGTGATACTCCAGCTGTTGGTGTGAATAACTGCCGACTTGCCGTTGAGGGTGGGGATGATGCGTCTTCCTGATAAGAAGTTATATATAAATCCAGAAGGTCGGCAGTTTAAATATGAGTCCATCGTATCACAGGCTATCAAAAGCTTTGTGTACATCCTTAGTGTAATTTAGGCAAGATTACCTTGTTTCCTCAGGCTATCCACGGCATCGAAGATGATATCGATGGCGTGTTGGTTTCCTCGGTAGGTCCTGAAGCCAAACTGCTTTTCAGTGAAGAGGTGACTGAAGTTCATGTTACATTAGGTCAGTCTGTTGGGGATGATTCTTTTAAAGACTTTGCCAGTGACTTGAAGGAAGAGACACGTCTGTAGTTCTCCCGTTTATGCTTATGTTTGATTTTGCAATTAATATTATCCTTGAGGGTGCATGTATCAACTGATGGTATTTGTTGGAAGTTTGCTAACTTGTCTCTCCATTGGTTGACCCAATGGTAGTGGTTATTATTGAATCTTCTACTATCATTCGGAGATCATTTTCAATCACACTTTTTCCATCAAACTTGCTTAGTCTTGCGCGTCATCAAGGTTCATAGCGACTTCCTTACCGTCTTCATCGGTGAAGGAGTGTGTTAGGTGTTGTGTCGGCGTGGGTCGGGTCCCGGGGAACTGGCGAATCTTACTCCAAAACTGTTCAGGACGGTGTTTGTATTGGTTTGCCTGAAGAATAAAATATTTCCATATCTCTCTTTTATGCTGGATAATTAGGGTGATTAATTCTCTTCTCAGCTCCTGCAGTACAGCCCTTGATGGTGCCTTCTACGCTCTGCTTGGTAATTTTTCATGTTGTCCTAATTTCCATGGCTGGTTGTACTGCAGGTAGATCTTCGATGTTGTTAGTTGGTAACATCCACGGGTAGCATCGGTGATTCTTTCATGGAGGGAGCTTATTACCTTGTCTATTGCATTCTTTCGTAGGAGCTGATTACCTTGTCTATTGCATTCTTTCGTGGAAGGAGCTGATTGCGTTGTCTATTGCAGTTGCGGGCTGGTTCTCAAGCAAAACTGTATGGTCATTGGCTAGGTAGTACCTGAAGGGGTTAAAGCCTACGGTTTTTAAGATGGGTTTCGAGGGACTGGGTACCAGGTATGGCAAAGTCTGGAGCTTTATTATGACAGGAATGTGGTCCGATCCGACATTTCCGCCAGGAAAAACCCTGCAGTGGTAAAGGTCGCAGCTTCTGTTGGTAAGGACTACATAAGGTGTCCCCGGGTGAGAGGCCCTCGCATGACAAAAACAGGCCTTAGAACGACTGGTTTCTTGCTGCCATTATACTAAATAGCTGTTTTCCCCTTTAGTCCCCTAACGTTGGATGGCGCCACAGTTAAAGAAAGGGAGGTAATGGGCATTAAAATCTCCTGCAAGACCTGTTGGAACATTTATACTGAGTATCCGGATGGACTCAATATACTGCTGTCTGGAGGGAAAAATATCCAATTCCCACTCTTAGCCGTCCATATGAGATCGTCAGTTCTATTGCTATGATGCTGTCTTCGTCCATGTAGATGATACGGAATGGATATCCTGGTTTTACTAGTACAGTCACCCAGGTCATTGAAGATGCCAACAGAACGAGGTGAAGAATCTACACGTTCAACCTGAGGGAAAGAGGAAACTGGCCAGCTATTTGCTCTGAACTCGCCATCTTCTCCAAGGTGGTATTGACAACTAAGTGAATGCCGTCACTGAACACATCCTTAATCTCCAACAAGAATACATCTCTCACCGGCAGTATTTGACGAAACCCACAAATCAGCCTTGGTTCGGATTTCGCTGTCGAGGCGCAAAAGCGCACTCACACCTTGATAATGCTCTGCTTTCTTGGATCACCTGCCCTCTGTCTCATCTGCGACTTATTGACTGAAAAGAGAAGAAAGCAAGACCGCTCATCTCTCGCCAAGACCAATCCTGGATAGATCTGTCATTTCAGGAGAGTCTTCAGCACTATAGAAATGTGGTTGGCCTTACTGTTATATATAAAGCCAGTATTGTAACAGAGTACCACACTTGGCTCCACTCGGAGGACAGAGAGAAGTTAGAGTCAACACAACAAGACGGGCAGCAAACAGCAACTACACTCTCAATGCAACCTTTTTCAAAACACCTCTTCATCTAAGATCATTTATTCCCAGAATGATTCGAGTCTGGAACATGTTCGTACAACATAATGACAGGAGCGAGATAGTCACTTGACCAAATGAAATTGCTGCCCACAGATGGCGCCAACTTCATAATGTTCCCTATTAGTGTTTCATAACAATAAAAGGCTTTAAAATGATTTGATGTAGGTAATAGCTATTACCTCGTAAATAAAGGTAGGAACCTTAACCTAACCTTGTAAAACACAGTGTAAAAAGAAAAAAAAATAAATAAATTAATAAAATGTCGTAGGAGACAGAAATAACAAATCATGAGCAGAAAATGAAGAAAAAGGTAAACGAGAATAAGGAAAATTAACAAACAAAGCAAAATGGCACTGAAGAAACAAGACAGTCAAGATAAGTAATGCCAATACTGATGATCTGTCACTGCTGGAGTCAGTGCCACACATGGTCTGTCACTGCTGGAGTCAGTGCCACACATGGTCTGTCACTGCTGGAGTCAGTGCCACACATGGTCTGTCACTGCTGGAGTCAGTGCCACACATCTGTCACTGCTGGACTTAGTGCCACACATGGTCTGTCACTGCTGGAGTCAGTGCCACACATGGTCTGTCACTGCTGGAGTCAGTGCCACACATCTGTCACTGCTGGACTTAGTGCCACACATGGTCTGTCACTGCTGGAGTCAGTGCCACACGTGGTCTGTCACTGCTGGAGTCAGTGCCACACGTGGTCTGTCACTGCTGGAGTCAGTGCCATACATGGTCTGTCACTGCTGGAGTCAGTGCCACACATGGTCTGTCACTGCTGGAGTCAGTGCCACACATGGTCTGTCACTGCTGGAGTCAGTGCCATACATGGTCTGTCACTGCTGGAGTCAGTGCCACACATGGTCTGTCACTGCTGGAGTCAGTGCCACACATGGTTTGTCACTGCTGGAGTCAGTGCCACACATGGTCTGTCACTGCTGGAGTCAGTGCCACACATGGTCTGTCACTGCTGGAGTCAGTGCCACACATGGTCTGTCACTGCTGGAGTCAGTGCCACACATGGTCTGTCACTGCTGGAGTCAGTGCCACACATGGTCTGTCACTGCTGGAGTCAGTGCCACACATGGTCTGTCACTGCTGGAGTCAGTGCCACACATGGTCTGTCACTGCTGGAGTCAGTGCGACACATGGTCTGTCACTGCTGGAGTCAGTGCCACACATGGTCTGTCACTGCTGGAGTCAGTGCCACACATGGTCTGTCACTGCTGGAGTCTGTGCCTCACATGGTCTGTCACTACTGGAGTCAGTGCCACACATGGTCTGTCACTGCTGGACTTAGTGCCACACATGGTCTGTCACTGCTGGAGTCAGTGCCAGACATCTGTCACTGCTGGACTTAGTGCCATACATGGTCTGTCACTGCTAGACAGTGCCACACATGGTCTGTCACTGCTGGACAGTGCCACACATGGTCTGTCACTGCTAGACAGTGCCACACATGGTCTGTCACTGTTAGACTTAGTGCCCACATGGACTGTCGCTGCTGGGCTTAGTGCCACACATGGTCTGTCACTGCTAGACTTAGTGCCACACATGGTCTGTCACTGCTGGGCTTAGTGCCACACATGGTCTCTCACTGCTGCACTTAGTGCCACACATGGTCTGTCACTGCTGGACAATGCCACACATGGTCTGTCACTGCTAGACTTAGTGCCACACATTGTCTGTCACTGCTAGACTTAGTGCCACACATGGTTTGTCACTGCTAGACTTAGTGCCACACATGGTCTGTCACTGCTAGACTTAGTGCCACACATGGTCTGTCACTGCTAGACTTAGTGCCACACATGGTCTGTCATTGCTAGACTTAGTGCCACACATGGTCTGTCACTGCTAGACTTAGTGCCACACATGGTCTGTCACTGCTAGACTTAGTGCCACACATGGTCTGTCACTGCTAGACTTAGTGCCACACATGGTCTGTCACTGCTGGACTTAGTGCAATACATGGTCTGTCATTGCCGGGCTTAGTGCCACACATGGTCTGTCACTACTAGACTTAGTGCCACACATGGTCTGTCACTGCTGGAGTCAGTGCCACACATGGTCTGTCACTGCTGGGGTCAGTGCCACACATGGTCTGTCACTGCTGGAGTCAGTGCCACACATGGTCTGTCACTGCTTGAGTCAGTGCCACACATGGTCTGTCACTGCTGGAGTCAGTGCCACACATGGTCTGTCACTGCTGGAGTCAGTGCCATACATGGTCTGTCACTGCTAGACAGTGACATACATGTTCTGTCACTGCTAGACTTAGTGCCACACATGGTCTGTCACTGCTGGAGTCAGTGGCACACATGGTCTGTCACTGCTGGAGTCAGTGCCACACAGTCTGTCACTGCTGGAGTCAGTGCCACACGTGGTCTGTCACTGCAAGAGTCAGTGCCATACATGGTCTGTCACTGCTAGACTTAGTGCCATACATGGTCTGTCACTGCTACACTTAGTGCCACACATGGTCTGTCACTGCTCGACAGTGCCACACATGGTCTGTCACTGCTAGACTTAGTGCCACACATGGTCTGTCATTGCTGGAGTCAGTGCCACACATGGTCTATCATTGCTGGAGTCAGTGCCACACACGGTCTGTCACTGCTGGACTTAGTGCATCACTTGGTCTGTCACTGCTGGAGTCAGTGCCACACATGGTCTGTCACTGCTGGAGTCAGTGCCACACATGGTCTGTCACTGCTCGAGTCAGTGCCACACATGGTCTGTCACTGCTCGAGTCAGTGCCACACATGGTCTGTCACTGCTCGAGTCAGTGCCACACATGGTCTGTCACTGCTGGAGTCAGTGCCACACATGGTCTGTCACTGCTGGAGTCAGTGCCACACATGGTCTGTCACTGCTGGAGTCAGTGCCACACATGGTCTGTCACTGCTGGAGTCAGTGCCACACATGGTCTGTCACTGCTGGAGTCAGTGCCACACATGGTCTGTCACTGCTGGAGTCAGTGCCACACATGGTCTGTCACTGGAGTCAGTGCCACACATGGTCTGTCACTGCTGGAGTCAGTGCCACACATGGTCTGTCACTGCTGGAGTCAGTGCCACACATGGTCTGTCACTGCTGGAGTCAGTGCCACACGTGGTCTGTCACTGCTGGAGTCAGTGCCACACATGGTCTGTCACTGCTGGAGTCAGTGCCACACATGGTCTGTCACTGCTGGAGTCTGTGCCACACATGGTCTGTCACTGCTGGAGTCAGTGCCACACGTGGTCTGTCACTGCTGGAGTCAGTGCCACACATGGTCTGTCACTGCTAGAGTCAGTGCCACACATGGTCTGTCACTGCTAGACTTAGTGCCATACATGGTCTGTCACTGCTAGACAGTGCCATACATGGTCTGTCACTGCTAGACTTAGTGCCACACATGGTCTATCACTGCTGGGCTTAGTGTCACACATGGTCTGTCACTGCTGGGCCTAGTGCCACACATGGTCTGTCACTGCTGGACAGTGCCACACATGGTCTGTCACTGCTAGACTTAGTGCCACACATGGTTTGTCACTGCTAGACTTAGTGCTACACATGGACTGTCACTACTAGACTTATTGCCACACATGGTCTGTCACTGCTGGACTTAGTGCCATACATGGTCTGTCATTGCTGGGCTTAGTGCCACACATGGTCTGTCACTAGTAGACTTAGTGCCACACATGGTCTGTCACTGCTGGGCTTAGTGCCACACATGATCTGTCATTTCTGGGCTTAGTGCCACACATGATCTGTCACTGCTGTACTTAGTGCCACACATGTTCTGCCACTGCTGTACTTAGTGCCACACATGTTCTGTCAATGCTGAACTTAGTGCCATACATGGTTTGTCACTGCTGAACCTTGGGTCACACATGGTCTATCACTGCTGGGCTTAGTGCCACACATTAATTGTCACTGCTGGACTTTGGGCCACACATGGGCTGTCATTGCTGGAATTAGTGCCACACATGGTCCGTCACTACTAGACTTAGTGCCATACACGGTCTGTCACTACTGGACTTAGTGCCACACATGGTCTGTCACTGCTAGACTTAGTGCCATACACGGTCTGTCAATGCTTGACTTAGTGCCACACATGTTCTGTCACTGCTGAACTTAGTGCCACATATTATTTGTCGCTGCTTGACTTAGTGCCACACACATTATCTGTCACTGTTGGACTTAGTGCCACACATGGTCTTTCACTGCTTGACTTAATGCCACACGTTACCTGTCACTGCTGAAGTTAGTGCCACACATTATCTGTCACTGTTGCAGTTAGTGCCACACATTATCTGTCACTGCTGGAATTAGTGCCACACATTATCTGTCACTGCTGAAGTTGGTGCCACACATTATCTCTCACTGCTGGAGTTAGTGCCACACATTATCTGTCACTGCTGAAGTTGGTGCCACACATTATCTGTCACTGCTGGAATTAGTGCCACACATTATCTGTCACTGCTGAACTTAGTGCCACATATTATCTGTCACTGCTGAAGTTGGTGCCACACATTATCTGTCACTGCTGGAGTTAGTGCCACACATTATCTGTCAGTGCTGGAGTTAGTGCCACACATTATCTGTCACTGCTGGAGTTAGTGCCACACATTATCTGGCACTGCTGGAATTAGTGCCACACATTATCTGTTACTGTTTTACTTAGTGCCACACATTATCTGTCACTGCTGAAGTTGGTGCCACACATTATCTGTCACTGCTGGAGTTAGTGCCACGCATATCTGTCACTGCTGGAGTTAGTGCCACACATTGTCACTGCTGGAGTTAGTGCCACACATTATCTGTCACTGCTGGAGTTAGTGCCACACATTATCTGTCACTACTGGAGTTAGTGCCACACATTATCTGTCACTACTGGAGTTAGTGCCACACATTATCTGTCACTACTGAAGTTAGTGCCACACATTATCTGCCACTGCTGGAATTAACGTCACACATTATGTCACTGCTGGAATTAACGTCACACATTATCTGCCACTGCTGGAATTAACGTCACGCATTATCTGTCACTGCTGGAATTAACGTCACACATTATCTGCCACTGCTGGAATTAACGTCACACATTATCTGCCACTGCTGGAATTAACGTCACACATTATCTGTCACTGCTGGAATTAACGTCAAACATTATCTGTCACTGCTGGAATTAACGTCACACATTATCTGTCACTGCTGGAATTAACGTCACACATTATCTGTCACTGCTGGAATTAACGTCACACATTATCTGCCACTGCTGGAATTAACGTCACACATTATCTGTCACTGCTGGAATTAACGTCACACATTATCTGTCACTGCTGGAATTAACGTCACACATTATCTGTCACTGCTGGAATTAACGTCAAACATTATCTGTCACTGCTGGAATTAACGTCACACATTATCTGTCACTGCTGGAATTAACGTCACACATTATCTGTCACTGCTGGAATTAACGTCACACATTATCTGCCACTGCTGGAATTAACGTCACACATTATCTGTCACTGCTGGAATTAACGTCACACATTATCTGTCACTGCTGGAATTAACGTCAAACATTATCTGTCACTGCTGGAATTAACGTCACACATTATCTGTCACTGCTGGAATTAACGTCACACATTATCTGTCACTGCTGGAATTAACGTCACACATTATCTGCCACTGCTGGAATTAACGTCACACATTATCTGTCACTGCTGGAATTAACGTCACACATTATCTGTCACTGCTGGAATTAACGTCACATATCTGCCACTGCTGGAATTAACGTCACACATTATCTGTCACTGCTGGAATTAACGTCAAACATTATCTGTCACTGCTGGAATTAACGTCACACATTATCTGTCACTGCTGGAATTAACGTCACACATTATCTGTCACTGCTGGAATTAACGTCACACATTATCTGTCACTGCTGGAATTAACGTCAAACATTATCTGTCACTGCTGGAATTAACGTCACACATTATCTGTCACTGCTGGAATTAACGTCACACATTCGGGATCAACAATAAGGACGAGTACTACAAGGAATTTAAGGAAAAATAGAACATAATACTGTAACTGAAACAGCACACTAACAACCCTGACGTTGCTACTAGGAACAAACTAGTCACACTGAAGAGCGAAGGGAAGTGTGAAGGTATATATACGAGAGGGGGAAGGGCAGGGTAAACCAGAGGACGTAGCACCTAGTAAAACTAATTGACACTCAACTTAACTATTAAGATACAAATAAAAATTTGACTGTCTTCCAGCGAGAAACGAAAATTTTCTTCATGTACTCGACGACCCTCTGCAAGTCTTATACAAGTCTTATACAAGTCTCATACGAGTCTCATACAAGTCTCATACAAGTCTGATACAAGTCTCATACAAGTCTGATACAAGTCTGATACAAGTCTCATACAAGTCTGATACAAGTCTAATACAAGTCTGATACAAGTCTCATAAGAGTCACATACAAGTCTCATAAGAGTCACACACAAGTCTCACAAGGGTCACATACAAGTCTCATAAGAGTCACATACAAGTCTCATAAGTCACATACAAGTCTCACACAAGTTTCATTAGAGTCACAAACAAGTCTCATAAGAGTCACATACAAGTCTCATGAAGGTCACATAAAAGTCTCATAAGAGTCACATACAAGTCTCATAAGTCACATACAAGTCTCATACAAGTCTCATTAGAGTCACAAACAAGTCTCATAACAGTCACATACAAGTCTCATAACAGTCACATACAAGTCTCATGAAGGTCACATAAAAGTCTCATAAGAGTCACATACAAGTCACATACAAGTCTCATAAGAGCCACAAACAAGTCTCACAAGAGTCACATACAAGTCTCATAAGAGTCACATACAAGTCTCATAAGAGTCACATACAAGTCTATATAAGAGCCACATACAAGTCTCATAAGAGTCACATACAAGTCTCATACAAGTCTCATAAGAGTCACATACAAGTCTATATAAGAGCCACATACAAGTCTCATAAGAGTCACATACAAGTCTCATACAAGTCTCATAAGAGTCACATACAAGTCTATATAAGAGCCACATACAAGTCTCATAAGAGTCATATACAAGTCTCATACAAGTCTCATAAGAGTCACATACAAGTTTCATAAGAGTCACATACAAGTCTCATAAGAGTCACATACAAGTCTCATAAGAGTCACATACAAGTGTCATACAAGTATCGTAAGAGTCACATACAAGTCACATACAAGTCTCATGCAAGTCTCATAAGAGTCACATACAAGTCTCATACAAATCTCATAAGAGACTCATACAAGTCTCATAAGAGTCACATACAAGTGTCATACAAGTATCGTAAGAGTCACATACAAGTCACATACAAGTCTCATGCAAGTCTCATAAGAGTCACATACAAGTCTCATACAAGTCTCATAAGAGTCACATACAAGTCTCATAAGAGTCTCATGCAAGTCTCATAAGAGTCACATACAGGTCTCATGAGAGTCACGTACAAGTCTCATAAGAGTCACATACAAGACTCATACAAGTCTCATAAGAGTCACATTCAAGTCTCATAAGAGTCACATACAAATCTCATAAGAGTCACGTACAAGTCTCATAAGAGTCACATACAAATCTCATAAGAGTCACATACAAGTCTCATAAGAGTCACATAAAAGTCACATAAGAGTCACATACAAGTCTCATAAGAGTCACATACAAGTCTCATAAGAGTCACATACAAGTCTCATATAAGTCACATACGAGTCTCATACAAGTCTCAAACAGCAGTACATTTTTTTTTAATGTGAGGCAAAAGTCAAACAAAATAAAATTTAGATATATGAATTTTTTCAGAAGATTGTAAACTGATTAACAGAGCACTAACAACTGCATCAACAGGTACAACACTAACAACTGCATCAACAGGTACAACACTAACAACTGCATCAACAGGTACAACACTAACAACTGCATCAACAGGTACAACACTAACAACTGCATCAACAGATACAACATTAACAACAGCATCAACAGATACAACACTAACAACTGCATCAACAGACACAACATTAACAACTCCATCAACAGATACAACATTAACAACAGCATCAACAGATACAACACTAACAACTGCATCAACAGACACAACATTAACAACTCCATCAACAGATACAACATTAACAACAGCATCAACAGATACAACACTAACAACTCCATCAACAGATACAACATTAACAACAGCATCAACAGATACAACACTAACAACTGCATCAACAGACACAACATTAACAACTCCATCAACAGATACAACATTAACAACAGCATCAACAGATACAACACTAACAACTGCATCAACAGACACAACATTAACAACTCCATCAACAGATACAACATTAACAACAGCATCAACAGATACAACACTAACTGCATCAACAGACACAACATTAACAACTCCATCAACAGATACAACACTAACAACTGCATCAACAGATACAACACTAACAACTGCATCAACAGATACAACACTAAGAACTGCATCAACAGATACAACACTAAAAACCGCATCAGCAGAAACATTAACAACTGCATCAACAATTGCAACCACAAAAATTGCATCAACAGATGCAACACTAACAACTGCATCAACAGATACAACGCTAACAATTGCATCAACAGATGCGATACTAAAAACTGCATCAACAGATGAAACATTAACAACTGCATCAACATATGCAACACTAACAACTGCATCAACAGATGCAACACTAACAACTACATCAACAGATACAACGCTAAAAACTGCATCAACAGATACAACACTAACAACTGCATCAACAGATACAACACTAACAACTGCATCAACAGATGCAACACAAAAAACTGCATCAACAGATACAACACTAACAAGTGCATCAACAGATACAACACTAACAACTGCATCAACAGATACAACAGTAACAACTGCATCAACAGATGCAACACAAAAAACTGCATCAACAGATACAACACTAACAAGTGCATCAACAGATACAACACTAACAACTGCATCAACAGATACAACACTAACAACTGCATCAACAGATACAACACTAACAACCGCGTCAACAGATACAACACTAACAACTGCATCAACAAATGCAACACTAACAACTGCATCAACAGATACAACACTAACAACTGCATCAACAGATACAACAGTAACAACTGCATCAACAGATGCAACACAAAAAACTGCATCAACAGATACAACACTAACAACTGCATCAACAGATACAACACTAACCACTGCATCAACAGACACAACATTAACAACTCCATCAACAGATACAACATTAACAACAGCATCAACAGATACAACACTAACAACTGCATCAACAGATACAACACTAACAACTGCATCAACAGACACAACATTAACAACTCCATCAACAGATACAACATTAACAACAGCATCAACAGATACAACACTAACTGCATCAACAGACACAACATTAACAACTCCATCAACAGATACAACATTAACAACAGCATCAACAGATACAACACTAACAACTGCATCAACAGATACAACACTAACAACTGCATCAACAGATACAACACTAAGAACTGCATCAACAGATACAACACTAAAAACCGCATCAGCAGAAACATTAACAACTGCATCAACAATTGCAACCACAAACAATTGCATCAACAGATGCAACACTAACAACTGCATCAACAGATACAACGCTAACAATTGCATCAACAGATGCGATACTAAAAACTGCATCAACAGATGAAACATTAACAACTGCATCAACATATGCAACACTAACAACTGCATCAACAGATGCAACACTAACAACTACATCAACAGATACAACGCTAAAAACTGCATCAACAGATACAACACTAACAACTGCATCAACAGATACAACACTAACAACTGCATCAACAGATACAACACTAACAACTGCATCAACAGATGCAACACAAAAAACTGCATCAACAGATACAACACTAACAGAGTGCATCAACAGATACAACACTAACAACTGCATCAACAGATACAACAGTAACAACTGCATCAACAGATGCAACACAAAAAACTGCATCAACAGATACAACACTAACAAGTGCATCAACGGATACAACACTAACAACCGCGTAAACAGATACAACACTAACAACTGCATCAACAAATGCAACACTAACAACTGCATCAACAGATACAACACTAACAACTGCATCAACAGATACAACAGTAACAACTGCATCAACAGATGCAACACAAAAAACTGCATCAACAGATACAACACTAACAACTGCATCAACAGATACAACACTAACCACTGCATCAACAGTTACAACACTAACAACCGCATCAACAGATGCATCACTAACAACTGCATCAACATATACAACACTAACATCTGCATCAACAGATGCAACACTAACAACTGCATCAACAGATACAACACTAACAACTGCATCAACAGATAAAACGCTATCAACTGCAACAACAGATACAACGCTATCAACTGCAACAACAGATACAACACTAACAACTGCATCAACAGATGCAACACTAACACATGCATCAACAGACACAACACTAACAACTGCATCAACAGATACAACACTAACAACTGCATCAACAGATACAACACTACCAACAGCATCAACAGATGCAACACTATCAACTGGATCAACAGATACAACACTAACAACTGCATCAACAGATGCAACACTGACAACTGCATCAACAGATACAACACTAACAACTGCATCAACAGATGCAACACTAACAACTGCATGAATAGATGCAACACTAACAACTACATCAACAGATACAACACTAACAACTGCATCAACAGATGCAACACTAACAACTTCATCAACAGATTCAACGCTAACAACTGCATCAACAGATGCAACACTAACAACTGCATGAACATATACAACGCTAACAACTGCATTAACAGACACAACACTAACAACCACATCAACAGACACAACACTAACAACCCCATCAACAGATGCAACACTAACAACTGCATCAACAGATACAACACTAACATCTGCGTCAACAGATACAACACTAACCACAGCATCAACAGATACAACACGAACAACATCAACAGATATAATACCAACAACTGCATCAACAGATACAACACTAACAACTGCTTCAACAAATGCAACACTAATAACTGCATCAACAGATACAACACTAACAACTGCATAAATCGATAAAACACTAACAATTGCATCAATAGATACAACATTAACAACTGCATCAAGAGATACAACACTAAAAACTGCATCAACAGATACAACACTAACTACTGCATCAACAGATACAACACTAACAACTGCATCAACAGATACAACACTAACAACAGCATTAACAGATTCAACACTAAGAACTGCATCAACAGACTCAACACTAACAACTGCATCAACAGATACAACACTAACCACTGCATCAACAGATACAACACTAACCACTGCATCAACAGATACAACACTAACAACCACATCAACAGATACAACACTAACAACTGGATCAACAGATACAACACTACCAACTGCATCAACAAAAACTACACTAACAACTGCATCAACAAATGCAACACTAACAACTGCATCAATAGATACAACACTAACAACTGCATCAATAGATACAACACTAACAATTGCATCAATAGATACAACATTAACAACTGCATCAACAGATGCAACACTAACAACTGCATCAACGTATACAACACTAGCAACTTCATCAACACATGCATCACTAACAACTGCTTCAACAGGTGCAACACTAACTGCATCAACAGATGCAACATTAACAACTGCATCAACAGATACAACACTAACAACTGCATAAACAGATACAACACTACCAACTGCATCAACAGATACAACACTAACAACTGCATCAACAGATACAACACTAACAACTGCATCAACAGATACAACAGTAGCAACTGCATCAACAGATACAACACTAACAACTGCATCAACAGATACAACACTTACAACTGCTTCAACAGATGCAACACTAACAACTGCATCTACAGATGCAACACTAACCAATACATCAACGGATATAACACTAACAACAGCGTCAACAGATGCATCACTAACAACTGCATCAACATATACAACACTAACAACTGCATCAACAGATACAACACTAACCACTGCATCAACAGATACAACACTAACAACCGCATCAACAGATGCATCACTAACAACTGCATCAACAGATACAACACTAACAACTGCATCAACAGATACAACACTTAAACTGCTTCAACAGATGCAACACTAACAACTGCATCTACAGATGCAACACTAACCAATACATCAACGGATATAACACTAACAACAGCGTCAACAGATGCATCACTAACAACTGCATCAACATATACAACACTAACAACTGCATCAACAGATACAACACTAACCACTTCATCAACAGATACAACACTAACAACCGCATCAACAGATGCATCACTAACAACTGCATCAACATATACAACACTAACAACTGCATCAACAGATGCAACACTAACAACTGCATCAACAGATGCAACACTAACAACTGCATCAACAGATGCAACACTAACAACTGCTTCAACAGATGTAACACTAACAACTGCATCTACAGATACAACACTAGCCAATGCATCAACAGATATAACACTAACAACCGCGTCAACAGATGCATCACTAACATCTGCATCAACATATACAACACTAACAACTGCATCAACATATACAACACTAACAACTGCATCAACAGATGCAACACTAACAACTGCATCAACAGATACAACACTAACCACTGCATCAACAGATACAACACTAACAACCGCATCAACAGATGCATCACTAACAACTGCATCAACAGATGCAACACTAACAACTGCATCAAGAGACACAACACTGACAATTGCATCAACAGATACAACACTAACCACTGCATCAACAGATCCAACACTAACCACTGTATCAACACATACAAAGCTAACAACTGCATCAATAGATACAACACTAACAACTGCATCAACAGATACAACACTAACAACTGCATCAACAGATGCAACACTTAAAACTACATCAACAGATACAACACTAAAAACTGCATCTACAGATACAACACTAACCACTGCATCAACAGATACAACACTAGGCACTGCATCAACAGATACAACACTAACAACCGCATCAACAGAAGCAAAACTAACAACTGCATCAACAGATACAACACTAATAACTGCATCACCAGATGCAACACTAACAAGTGCATCAACAGATACAACGCTAACTGCATCAACAGATGCAACACTAACAACTGCATCAACAGATACAACACTAACCACTGCATCAACAGATAGAACACTAACCACTGTGTCAACAGATAGAACACTAACATCTGCATCAACAGATACAACACTAACAACTGCATCAAGAGATGCAACACTAACCACTGCATCGACAGATACAACACTACCAACTTCATGAACAGATACAACACTAACAACTGCATCAACAGATGCAACACTAACAACTGCATCAACATGTACAACTCTAATAACTGCATCAACAGATACAACACTAGCAACTGTATCAACAGATTCAACACTAACAACTGCATGAACAGATACAACACTAACATCTGCATCAACAGATACAACACTAACAACTGAATCAACAGATGCAACACTAACAACTGCATCAACATATACAACTCTAATAACTGCATCAACAGATACAACACTAATAACTGCATTAACAGGTACAGCACTAATAACTGCATCAACAGATAGATCACTAATAACTGCATCAAAACGTACAACACTAACAACTGCATCAACAGGTACAACACTAACAACTGCATCAACAGGTACAACACTAACAACTGCATCAACAGGTACAACACTAACAACTGCATCAACAGGTACAACACTAACAACTGCATCAACAGGTACAACACGAACAACTGCATCAACAGATACAACACTAACAACTGCATCAACACATACAACTCTAATAACTGCATCAGCAGATACAACACTAATAACTGAATTAACAGATATAACACTAACAACTGCGTCAACAGATACAACACTGACAACTGCATCAACAGATACAACACTAAAAACTGCTTCAACAGATACAACACTAACAACTGCTTCAACAGATACAACACTAACAACTGCATCAACAGATACAACACTAACAACTGCATCAACAGATATAACACTAACAACTGCATTAACAGATACAATACTAACAACTGCATCAACAGATACAACACTAAAAACTGCTTCAACAGATACAACACTAACAACTGCTTCAACAGATACAACACTAACAACGGCATCAATCAATTCAACACAAACAACTGCATCAACAAATACATCACTAACAACTGCATCAACAGATAAAACACTAGCAACTGCATCAACGGATACAACACTAACAACGGCATCAATCAATACAACGCTAACAACTGCATTATTAGATACAACACTGTTATGCCGAGATGTGGTGTTCTGTTCATGTCTCTCATTTTGGTTCCTCTAATATTACATTGCGATTATCATTATTAGCTAAAACGACATTAATCATCTTTATAATATTATATATTCATTGTTATATTTCTCGTTTTTCATCTCATGTTTATGTATTTAATGTTGATATGACCTCACCTCTGGTTACTGCTAGCATGACACGAGCTTACGTCAGAGGTGAGTGTTACTGCTTGCATGACACGAGCTTACGTCAGAGGTGAGTGTTACTGCTAGCATGACACGAGCTTACGTCAGAGGTATGTGTTACTGCTAGCATGACACGAGCTTACGTCAGAGGTGAGTGTTACCGCTAGCATGACACGAGCTTACGTCAGAGGTGAGTGTTACTGCTTGCATGACACGAGCTTACGTCAGAGGTGAGTGTTACTGCTAGCATGACACGAGCTTACGTCAGAGGTGAGTGTTACTGCTAGCATGACACGAGCTTACGTCAGAGGTGAGTGTTACTGCTTGCATGACACGAGCTTACGTCAGAGGTGAGTGTTACTGCTAGCATGACACGAGTTTACGTCAGAGGTGAGTGTTACTGCTAGCATGACACGAGCTTACGTCAGAGGTGAGTGTTACTGCTAGCATGACACGAGCTTACGTCAGAGGTGAGTGTTACTGCTAGCATGACACGAGCTTACGTCAGAGGTGAGTGTTACTGCTAGCATGACACGAGCTTACGTCAGAGGTGAGTGTTACTGCTAGCATGACACGAGCTTACGTCAGAGGTGAGTGTTACTGCTAGTATGACACGAGCTTACGTCAGAGGTGAGTGTTACTGCTAGCATGACGCGAGCTTACGTCAGAGGTGAGTGTTACTGCTAGCATGACACGAGCTTACGTCAGAGGTGAGTGTTACTGCTAGCATGACACGAGCTTACGTCAGAGGTGAGTGTTACTGCTAGCATGACACGAGCTTACGTCAGAGGTGAGTGTTACTGCTAGCATGACACGAGCTTACGTCAGAGGTGAGTGTTACTGCTAGCATGACACGAGCTTACGTCAGAGGTGAGTGTTACTGCTAGCATGACACGAGCTTACGTCAGAGGTGAGTGTTACTGCTAGCATGACACGAGCTTACGTCAGAGGTGAGTGTTACTGCTAGCATGACTTACGTCAGAGGTGAGTGTTACTTACATGACACGAGCTCATCAGCGGTGAGTGTTACTGCTAGCATGACACGAGCTTACGTCAGAGGTGAGTGTTACTGCTAGCATGACGCGAGCTTACGTCAGAGGTGAGTGTTACTGCTAGTATGACGCGAACTTACGTCAGAGGTGAGTGTTACTGCTAGCAAGACGCGAGCTTACGTCAGAGGTGAGTGTTACTGCTAGCATGACGCGAGCTTACGTCAGAGGTGAGTGTTACTGCTAGCATGACACGAGCTTACGTCAGCGGTGAGTGTTACTGCTAGCATGACACGAGCTTACGTCAGTGGTGAGTGTTACTGCTAGCATGACGCGAGCTTACGTCAGAGGTGAGTGTTACTAGCATGACACGAGCTTACGTCAGAGGTGAGTGTTACTGCTCGTCTGACACGAACTTACGTCAAAGGTGAGTGTTACTGCTAGCATGACACGAGCTTACGTCAGAGGTGAGTGTTACTGCTCGTCTGACACGAGCTTACGTCAGAGGTGAGTGTTACTGCTAGCATGACACGAGCTTACGTCAGAGGTGAGTGTTACTGCTAGCATGCCGCGAGATTACGTCAGAGGTGAGTGTTACTGCTAGCATGACACGAGCTTACGTCAAAGGTGAGTGTTACTGCTCGTCTGACACGAGCTTACGTCAGAGGTGAGTGTTACTGCTAGCATGGCGCGAGCTTACGTGAGAGGTGAGTGTTACTGCTAGCATGGCGCGAGCTTACGTCAGAGGCGAGTGTTACTGCTACGATGGCGCGAGCTTACGTCAGTGGTGAGTGTTACTGCTAGCATGACACGAGCTTACGTCAGAGGTGAGTGTTACTGCTAGCATGACTCGAGCTTACGTCAGAGGTGAGTGTTACTGCTAGTATGACACGAGCTTACGTCAGAGGTGAGTGTTACTGCTAGTATGACACGAGCTTACGTCAGAGGTGAGTGTTACTGCTAGCGTGACACGAGCTTACGTCAGAGGTGAGTGTGACTGCTAGCATGACACGAGCTTAAGTCAGAGGTGAGTGTTACTGCTAGCATGACACGAGCTTACGTCAGAGGTGAGTGTTACTGCTAGCATGACTCGAGCTTACGTCTGAGGTGAGTGTTACTGCTAGCATGACACGAGCTTACGTCAGAGGTGAGTGTGACTGCTAGCATGACACGAGCTTAAGTCAGAGGTGAGTGTTACTGCTAGCATGACGCGAGCTTACGTCAGAGGTGAGTGTTACTGCTAGCATGACACGAGCTTACGTCAGAGGTGAGTGTTACTGCTAGCATGACGCGAGCTTACGTCAGAGGTGAGTGTTACTGCTAGCATGACACGAGCTTACGTCAGAGGTGAGTGTTACTGCTAGCATGACACGAGCTTACGTCAGAGGTGAGTGTTACTGCTAGCATGACACGAGCTTACGTCAGAGGTGAGTGTTACTGCTAGCATGACACGAGCTTACGTCAGAGGTGAGTGTTACTGCTAGCATGACGCGAGCTTACGCCAGAGGTGAGTGTTACTGCTAGCATGACACGAGCTTACGTCAGAGGTGAGTGTGACTGCTAGCATGACACGAGCTTAAGTCAGAGGTGAGTGTTACTGCTAGCATGACGCGAGCTTACGTCAGAGGTGAGTGTTACTGTTAGCATGACACGAGCTTACGTCAGAGGTGAGTGTTACTGCTAGCATGACACGAGCTTATGTCAGAGGTGAGTGTTACTGCTAGCATGACGCGAGCTTACGTCAGAGGTGAGTGTTACTGCTAGTATGACGCGAACTTACGTCAGAGGTGAGAGTTACTGCTAGCATGACGCGAGCTTACGTCAGAGGTGAGTGTTACTGCTAGCATGACGCGAGCTTACGTCAGAGGTGAGTGTTACTGCTAGCATGACACGAGCTTACGTCAGCGGTGAGTGTTACTGCTAGCATGACACGAGCTTACGTCAGTGGTGAGTGTTACTGCTAGCATGACGCGAGCTTACGTCAGAGGTGAGTGTTACTGCTCGTCTGACACGAGCTTACGTCAGAGGTGAGTGTTACAGCTAGCATGACACGAGCTTACGTCAGAGGTGAGTGTTACTGCTAGCATGACACGAGCTTACGTCAGAGGTGAGTGTTACTGCTAGCATGACGCGAGCTTACGCCAGAGGTGAGTGTTACCGCTAGCATGACACGAGCTTACGTCAGAGGTGAGTGTGACTGCTAGCATGACACGAGCTTAAGTCAGAGGTGAGTGTTACTGCTAGCATGACGCGAGCTTACGTCAGAGGTGAGTGTTACTGTTAGCATGACACGAGCTTACGTCAGAGGTGAGTGTTACTGCTAGCATGACGCGAGCTTACGTCAGAGGTGAGTGTTACTGCTAGCATGACACGAGCTTACGTCAGAGGTGAGTGTTACTGCTAGCATGACACGAGCTTACGTCAGAGGTGAGTGTTACTGCTAGCATGACACGAGCTTACGTCAGAGGTGAGTGTTACTGCTAGCATGACACGAGCTTACGTCAGTGGTGAGTGTTACTGCTAGCATGACGCGAGCTTACGTCAGAGGTGAGTGTTACTGCTCGTCTGACACGAGCTTACGTCAGAGGTGAGTGTTACAGCTAGCATGACACGAGCTTACGTCAGAGGTGAGTGTTACTGCTAGCATGACACGAGCTTACGTCAGAGGTGAGTGTTACTGCTCGTCTGACACGAGCTTACGTCAGAGGTGAGTGTTACTGCTAGCATGACACGAGCTTACGTCAGTGGTGAGTGTTACTGCTAGCATAACGCGAGCTTACGTCAGAGGTGAGTGTTACTGCTCGTCTGACACGAGCTTACGTCAGAGGTGAGTGTTACAGCTAGCATGACACGAGCTTACGTCAGAGGTGAGTGCTACTGCTAGCATGACACGAGCTTACGTCAGAGGTGAGTGTTACTGCTCGTCTGACAGACACGAGCTTACGTCAGAGGTGAGTGTTACAGCTAGCATGACACGAGCTTACGTCAGAGGTGAGTGTTACTGCTAGCATGCCGCGAGCTTACGTCAGAGGTGAGTGTTACTGCTAGCATGACACGAGCTTACGTCAAAGGTGAGTGTTACTGCTAGCATGGCGCGAGCTTACGTCAGAGGCGAGTGTTACTGCTACGATGGCGCGAGCTTACGTCAGTGGTGAGTGTTACTGCTAGCATGACACGAGCTTACGTCAGAGGTGAGTGTTACTGCTAGCATGACACGAGCTTACGTCAGAGGTGAGTGTTACTGCTAGCATGACACGAGCTTACGTCAGAGGTGAGTGTTACTGCTAGCATGACACGAGCTTACGTCAGAGGTGAGTGTTACTGCTAGCATGACACGAGCTTACGTCAGAGGTGAGTGTTACTGCTAGCATGACACGAGCTTACGTCAGAGGTGAGTGTTACTGCTAGCATGACTCGAGCTCGTCAGCTGCTACGTTACGTCAGAGGTGAGTGTTACTGCTAGCATGACGAGCGAGCTTATGTCAGAGGTGAGTGTTACTGCTAGCATGACTCGAGCTTACGTCAGAGGTGAGTGTTACTGCTAGCATGACGCGAGCTTATGTCAGAGGTGAGTGTTACTGCTAGCATGACGCGAGCTTACGTCAGAGGTTAGAGTTACGAGCTTACGTCAGAGGTGAGTGGTGAGTGTTACTGCTAGCATGACGCGAGCTTACGTCAGAGGTGAGTGTTACTGCTCGTCTGACGCGAGCTTACGTCAGAGGTGAGTGTTACTGCTACACGTTACAGAGGTGAGTGTTACTGTTAGCATGACACGAGATTACGTCAGTGGTGAGTGTTACTGCTAGCTGCTCGTCTGACACGAGCTTACGTGAGCGAGCTTACGTCAGAGGTGAGTGTACTGCTAGCATGACACGAGCTTACGTCAGAGTGTTACTGCTCGTCTGACAGACACGAGCTTACGTCAGAGGTGAGTGTTACTAGCTAGCATGACTGCTAGCGAGCTTACGTCAGAGGTGAGTGTTACTGCTAGCATGACAGGAGCTTACGTCACGAGGCGAGCTTACGTCAGAGGTGAGTGTTACTGCTAGCATGACTCGAGCTTACGTCAGAGGTGAGTGTTACTGCTAGATGACACGAGCTTACGTCAGAGGTGAGTGTTACTGCTAGCATGACACGAGCTTACGTCAGAGGTGAGTGTTACTGCTAGCATGACACGAGCTTACGTCAGAGGTGAGTGTTACTGCTAGCATGACGCGAGCTTACGTCAGAGGTGAGTGTTACTGCTAGCATGACGCGAGCTTACGTCAGAGGTGAGTGTTGCTGCTAGCATGACGCGAGCTTACGTCAGAGGTGAGTGTTACTGCTAGCATGACGCGAGCTTACGTCAGAGGTGAGTGTTACTGCTAGCATGACGCGAGCTTACGTCAGAGGTGAGTGTTACTGCTAGCATGAGAGCTTACGTCAGAGGTGAGTGTTACTGCTAGCATGACACGAGCTTACTTCAGAGGTGAGTGTTACTGCTAGCATGACACGAGCTTACGTCAGAGGTGAGTGTTACTGCTAGCATGACACGAGCTTATGTCAGAGGTGAGTGTTACTGCTAGCATGACGCGAGCTTACGTCAGAGGTGAGTGTTACTGCTAGCATAACGCGAGCTTACGTCAGAGGTGAGTGTTACTGCTAGCATGACGCGAGCTTACGTCAGAGGTGAGTGTTACTGCTAGCATGACGCGAGCTTACGTCAGAGGTGAGTGTTACTGCTAGCATGACACGAGCTTACGTCAGAGGTGAGTGTTACTGCTAGAATGACTCGAGCGAGAGCTTACGTCAGAGGTGAGTGTTACTGCTAGCATGACACGAGCTTAAGTCAGAGGTGAGTGTTACTGCTAGCATGACACGAGCTTACGTCAGAGGTGAGTGTTACTGCTAGCATGACGCGAGCTTACGTCAGAGGTGAGTGTTACTGCTAGCATGACACGAGCTTACGTCAGAGGTGAGTGTTACTGCTAGCATGACTGCGAGCTTACGTCAGAGGTGAGTGTTACTGCTAGCATGACACGAGCTTACGTCAGAGGTGAGTGTTACTGCTAGCATGACACGAGCTTACGTCAGAGGTGAGTGTTACTGCTAGCATGACACGAGCTTACGTCAGAGGTGAGTGTTACTGCTAGCATGACACGAGCTTACGTCAGAGGTGAGTGTTACTGCTAGCATGACACGAGCTTACGTCAGAGGTGAGTGTTACTGCTAGCATGACACGAGCTTACGTCAGAGGTGAGTGTTACTGCTAGCATGACACGAGCTTACGTCAGAGGTGAGTGTTACTGCTAGCATGACTGCTAGCGAGCTTACGTCAGAGGTGAGTGTTACTGCTAGCATGACACGAGCTTACGTCAGAGGTGACTGTTGCTGCTAGCATGACACGAGCTTACGTCAGAGGTGAGTGTTACTGCTAGCATGACACGAGCTTAAGTCAGAGGTGAGTGTTACTGCTAGCATGACACGAGCTTAAGTCAGAGGTGAGTGTTACTGCTAGCATGACACCAGCTTACGTCAGAGGTGACTGTTGCTGCTAGCATGACGCGAGCTTACGTCAGGGGTGAGTGTTACTGCTAGCATGACGCGAGCTTACGTCAGAGGTTAGAGTTACTGCTAGCACGACGCGAGCTTACGTCAGAGGTGAGTGTTACTGCTAGCATGACGCGAGCTTACGTCAGAGGTTAGAGTTACTGCTAGCACGACGCGAGCTTACGTCAGAGGTGAGTGGAGTAGCGTTACCAGTACAACTCTCTCCGTGTCGAGAAGGTCTGCCTTTCCTGCTCATTTCCTTTAATTAAGAAACTACCTGGAGCGTAGCACTGTTCCTTAGTCTCCAGAAGCTCTCCTGTATTGAAGAGATCTCAGTCACTCTGATCAAATTATAAGTGTTGAAATCTTGATGGTCTCAGGAAATAGAGACTATATATCTTTAACAAATCAAAGTTTAAAGACTCATTCAGCCAGAATGAAGGCCATTGTAACTATATATGATTACAAGTTTGTTAAGTGTTTTTTTCTAATTAATAAGTAAAAGGTACCATTAAAATAACTTAAGAATATGACGGAATATAAGCTATATTAAGAGAGATATTTTATGAAGATTTTCGATCTGGTTAAGATCTGCTCAAGAGACTGAATTGTATTATTTATAATTTCTAATTACGATTTCCCATGTGTATATTTTATACTGAAGATCCCATAGACTCGTAACAAAAATACTTTACAAATACTATGGAATATCCTAATAAACACTAACTGCATAAACAGATATAACACTAACAACTGCATCAACAGATGCAACACTAACAACTGCATCAACAGATACAACACTAACAACAGTATCAATAAATACTATAACTGCATCAACGGATACAACATTAACAACAACATCAATTGATACAACACGAACAACTGCATCAATAGATACAACACTAACAACTGCATCAATAGATACAACACTAACAACTGCATCAACAGATACAACACTAACATCAACAGATACAACACTAACAACTACACCAACAGATACAACACTAACAACTACACCAACAGATACAACACTAACAACTACACCAACAGATACAACACTAACAACTACACCAACAGATACAACACTAACAACTACACCAACAGATACAACACTAACAACTGCACAAAGAGATGATGTTCACAGAATGGGGTATATATATCAGTATATATACTGTATATCCCGAGTAGTGGTAACAGTGTTCATAAGACTTTAAGCAGTAGACAGGTTTTAAACCAAGAAACACGAACCTCTAAATCAGTACAAGATAAACGATTATAAAGTTAAATTAGAGCAGCAAAGACTTAGAAGTGGCGGGACACGAATAACATTTGTCTAAAGAGTGGTTTATAATTAACAGGGAAAATGAGATCATTAGGGGACACAGAAAACTCAGGAGTTAGAATGTTGAAACGTCAGCCAGAGAGGTGAGGCGGCCGCTGTTGTTGGTGCTTCTGTTGTTGGGAGGAGTGTAGTTAATGCAATGAATGGAGGTGCTGTTGTCAACAGGAGTGTAGCTATTAATGCAGGGAGTGTAGCTGTTGTTGTTGAAAGGAGTGTAGTTGTTGTTGAGAGGAGTGTAGCTGTTGATGTTGAGAGGAGTGAAGCTGTTGATGTTGAGAGGAGTGAAGCTGTTGTTTTTAAGAGGAGTGTAGCTGTTGAGCGGAGTGAAGATGTTAATACAGGGAGTGTAGCTGTTGTTCTAGAGTATAGCTGTTAATGCAGGGAGTGTAGCTGTTGTTGTCGAAAGGAGTGTAGCTGTTGTCGCGTAAAGGAGTGTAGCTGTTGAGAGAAGTGTAGTTGTTAATGCAGGGAGTGTAGCTGTTGTTGTTGAGAGGAGTGTGGCTGTTATTGACATGAGCGTAGCTGTTGTTATTGAGTGTAGATGTTGTTGAGAGAAGAGTAGCTGTTATTGTTGAGAGGAGTGTAGCTGTTGTTGTTGAGAGGTGTGTAGCTGTTGTTAAGAGAAGTGTAGCTGTTGTTGTTGAGAGAATTATAGCTGCTGTTGTTGAGAGGAGTGTAGCTGCTGTTGTTGAGAGGAGTGTAGCTGCTGTTGTTGAGAGGAGTGTAGCTGCTGTTGAGAGGAGTGTAGCTGCTGTTGTTGAGAGGAGTGTAGCTGTTGTTATTGAGAGGAGTGTAGCTATTGTTATTGAGAGGAGTGTAGCTGCTGTTGTTGAGAGGAGTGTAGCTGCTGTTGTTGAGAGGAGTGTAGCTGTTAATTAATGCAGAGAGCATAGCCGTTGAAGTTGAGAGAAGTGTAGCTGCTGTTGTTGAGAGGAGTGTAGCTGTTGTTATTGAGAGCAGTGTAGCTGCTGTTGTTGAGAGGAGTGTAGCTGCTGTTGTTGAGAGGAGTGTAGCTGTTATTGAGATTAGTGTAGCTGTTGTTATTGAGAGGAGTGTAGCTGTTGTTATTGAGAGCAGTGTAGCTGCTGTTGTTGAGAGGAGTGTAGCTGCTGTTGTTGAGAGGAGTGTAGCTGTTATTGAGAGGAGTGTAGCTGTTGTTGAGAGCAGTGTAGCTGCTGTTGTTGAGAGGAGTGTAGCTGCTGTTGTTGAGAGGAGTGTAGCTGCTGTTGTTGAGAGGAGTGTAGCTGTTATTGAGATTAGTGTAGCTGTTGTTATTGAGAGGAGTGTAGCTGTTGTTGTTGAGAGGAGTGTAGCTGTTAATGCCGGGAATGTAGCTGTTTTTGTCGATAGGAGTGTAGCTGTAAATGCAGGGAGTGTAGCTGTTGTTGTCGAGAGGAGTGTAGTTGTTGTTCTTGAGAGGAGTGTAGCTGTTGTTGTTGATAGGAGTGCATCTGTTGAGAGGAGTGTAGCTGTTAATGCAGGGTGTGTAGCTGTTGTTGAGAGGAGTGAGGCTGTTGTTGATGAGAGAAGTGTAGCTGTTGTTGTTGATAGCAGTGTACCTGTTGATGTTGAGAAGAGTGTAGCTGTTGTTGTTGAGAGGAGTGCAGCTGTGGAGAGGAGTGTAGCTGTTAATGCAGGGAGTGTAGCTGTTGTTGTCGAGAGGAGTGTAGCTGTTAATGCAGGGAGTGTAGCTGTTGTTGTCGAGAGGAGTGTAGCTGTTAATGCAGGGAGTGTAGCTGTTGTTGTCGAGAGGAGTGTAGCTGTTAATGCAGGGAGTGCAGCTGTTGTTGTCGAAAGGAGTGTAGCTGTTAATGCAAGGAGTGTAGCTGTTGTTGAGAAAAGTGTAGCTGTTAATGCAGGGAGTGTAGCCGTTGTTGTTGAGAGAAGTGTAGCTGTTGTTATTGAGAGAAGAGTAGCAGTTGTTGAGAGGAGTGTAGCTGTTAATGCATGGAGTGTAGCTGTTGTTGTTGAGAGGAGTGTAGCTGATAATGCAGGGAGTGTAGCTGTTGTTGTTGAGAGGAGTGTAGCTCTTGATGTTGAGAGGAGTGTAGCTGTAAATGCAGGGAGTGTAGCCGTTGTTGAGAAAAGTGTAGCTGTTAATGCAGGGAGTGTAGCTGTTGTTGTTATGAGGAGTGTAGCTGTTAATGCAGGGATTGTAGCTGTTGTTGTTGAGAAAAGTGTAGCTGTTAATGTAGGGAGTGTAGCTGTTGTTCGTGAGTGTAGCTGTTAATGCAGGGAGTGTAGCTGTTATTCTTGAGTGTAGATGTTAATGCAGGGAGTGTAGCCGTTGTTGTTAGTTAAGACACACATGCAACAGTTAGGTATCTATTTCGAAACGTTTCGCCTACACAGTAGGCTTCTTCAGTCGAATACAGAAAAGTTGGTAGAAGAGACGTGAAGACGACGTAATCAGTCCATCACCCTTGAAGTTTTGAGGTGGTCAGTCCCTCAGTCTGGAGAAGAGTTGTTCCATAGTCTGAAACAATATGGAGCTGAAGTGGCAGGATGGAACCTGATATACCACCAGGAGGTGAGATGTAGGCCACAGGTAGAGGTAAGAATATAGTCGTTGAGAGGTCACGTCCCTCTCAAATCCAACCATTCTTACTAGTAGATGATGTCCAAGTTGTTTACTGTTCTGTACCAAGATACCATTGTGTTGCAGTGTCTGTGGACTACATCTCACCTCATGGCGGTATATCAAGTTCCATCCTGTCACTTCAACTCCAAATTATTTCAGACTATGGAACAATACTCTTCTCCAGACTGAGGGACTGACCACCTCAAAACTTCAAGGGTGATGGACTGATTACATCGTCTTCACGTCTCTTCCATCAACTTTTCTGTATTCGACTCAAGACGCCTACTGTGTAGGCGAAACGTTTCGAAATAAGGATACCTAACTGTTGCACATGTGTCTTACCTAACAACCTGTCCCTATTTTATACCATTTTAATAGTAGCTGATGTTGAGTGGAGTGTAGTTAATGCAGGGAGTGTAGCTGTTGTTGAGAAGAGTGTAGTTAATGCAGGGAGTGTAGCTGTTGTTGAGAAGAGTGTAGTTAATGCAGAGAGTGTAGCTGTTGTTGAGAAGAGTGTAGTTAATGCAGGGAGTGTAGCTGTTGTTGAGAAGAGTGTAGTTAATGCAGGGAGTGTAGCTGTTGTTGGGAAGAGTGTAGTTAATGCAGGGAGTGTAGCTGTTGTTGAGAAGAGTGTAGTTAATGCAGGGAGTGTAGCTGTTGTTGAGAAGAGTGTAGTTAATGCAGGGAGTGTAGCTGTTGTTGAGAGGAGTGTAGTTTATGCAGGGAGTGTAGCTGTTGTTGTTGACAGGAGTGTAGTTAATGCAGGGAGTGTAGCTGTTGTTGAGAGGAGTGTAGTTAATGCAGGGAGTGTAGCTGTTGTTGAGAAGAGTGTAGTTAATGCAGGGAGTGTAGCTGTTGTTGAGAAGAGTGTAGTTAATGCAGGGAGTGTAGCTGTTGTTGAGAAGAGTAGTTAATGCAGGGAGTGTAGCTGTTGTTGAGAAGAGTGTAGCTGTTGTTGAGAAGAGTGTAGCTGTTGTAGCTGAGAGGAGTGTAGTTAATGCAGGGAGTGTAGCTGTTGTTGAGAAGAGTGTAGTTAATGCAGGGAGTGTAGCTGTTGTTGAGAAGAGTGTAGCTGTTGTAGCTGAGAGGAGTGTAGTTAATGCAGGGAGTGTAGCTGTTGTTGAGAAGAGTGTAGTTAATGAAGGGAGTGTAGCTGTTGTTGAGAAGAGTGTAGCTGTTGTAGCTGAGAGTGTAGTTAATGAAGGGAGTGTAGCTGTTGTTGAGAACAGTGTAGCTGTTGTAGCTGAGAGGAGTGTAGTTAGTGAAGGGAGTGTAGCTGTTGTTGAGAAGAGTGTAGCTGTTGTAGCTGAGAGGAGTGTAGTTAATGCAGGGAGTGTAGCTGTTGTTGAGAAGAGTGTAGCTGTTGTTGAGAGGAGTGTAATTAATGCAGGGAGTGTAGCTGTTGTTGAGAAGTGTAGTTAATGCAGGGAGTGTAGCTGTTGACAGGAGTGTAGCTGTTAATGCCGGGATTGTAGCTGTTGTTGTTGACAGGAGTGTAATTAATGCAGGGAGTGTAGCTGTTGTTGTTGACAGGAGTGTAGTTAATGCAGGGAGTGTAGCTGATGTTGAGAGGAGTGTAGCTGTTCACTCTGTGAAGACCGATTATTATTATTATTATAATCAAGGGGGAAGCGCTAAACCCGGAGGATTATACAGCGCCTGGGGGGGGGATGTGGAAGGCATTCAGGCTTAATTTGGGGAACTGGAGCACAGATCCAATTCCCTAAATCAAGAGCCCCTCACCAACATCAAGGAACCTTCCTTGAGGGGTGTGAAGACCGAGCCGGTGGTGGTCACCAACACCTGCTACCCCCCCCTCCCCCCCCCTCTCACATCAGCAACGGCTACGACTTCAACAACACTCTGTGTTACCAACACCTGACACCCCATTACCACGATATACCTATATTAGCGTTGAGTTCAAATGTAATTTTTTTCATTTCATTTTTCATTTTTCTTTCAATTAGGATACCCATTCATGTTTTATTGTTTTACATTTTCAGTTTCTAATAAAGTGTTTATCATTGTCTGTTATTTCTTTTTCTATTCATTAATTTTCCTGAGGAGGAGCCAGCCTTGGTAATACTGACAGAAGTTGTTACAGGGCTGAGTAAGCCTTCACATGTACACACCCTCATTTACAGGCTATCTCCCCCAACCAGCGAACCAGGTGACTGAGGGTTGACAATGGGGCCCCATCGTTCAACTAGTGACCAGGTTCCAGCCAATAAGAAGATGGTTTTGGCAATCGCAGAGGTTATGTGGGTACCACTCTCCTGTCTGCCCTTGTCATTCCCATTCTAGAGCTGGTAGAAGCACGGTCTGCTCTCTAGTGGCTTCTATTCTGCCTTGCTTACCGTGGAGTGCACTAATACCTATCGCTGTACATAGTGTATATAGTGTACATATTGCTGTTCTAAATTGGTGAAGGATAATATAAGTCAAAAGTTTTCTGCTGTGTTTATTTTGCTCTCTTTACACCCAGGATAACAGGCCATTTGGACTCCTGGGTTGTAATACCAGGCAATTCAATTGAGCAATGATTCTTGTCACTTCTTCCAGGCATAGCAACAGAGCATGAATTTCATTCAGTCGAACTATAGACCAATAAGCCTTACCTCCATAGTGGGAAAATTTATGGAATCAAAAATTGCCCAAGCAATTCGTAATCATCTTGATAGGTACAGATTGATTAATGAATCTCAACACGGTTTACAAAATGGGCGTTCCTGTCTTGCGAATTTACTAACTTTTTTCACTAAGGTGTTTGAGGAGGTAGATCATGGTAATGAATATGAGATTGTGTATATGGACTTCAGTAAGGCTTTCGATAGAGTTCCACACCAGAGGCTATTGAGGAAACTTAAGGCACACGGAATAGGTGGAGAATTTTTTTTTCCTGGGTAGAGGCATGGCTGACAAATAGGCAGCAGAGAGTTTGCATAAATGGGGAGAAATCAGAAAGGGGGCACGTCACAAGCGGTGTTACTCAGGGGTCAGTGTTGGGCCCCTTGTTGTTCACAATTTACATAAACGACATAGATGAGGGAATAAATAGCGACATAAGCAAATTTGCTGATGACACCAAAATAGGCCGTCCAATTCATTCTAATGAGGACACTAGAGCACTCCAAGATGTTTTGAATAGACTGATGCAATGGTCGGAGAAATGGCAGGTGCAGTTTAATATTGACAAATGCAAAGTTCTAAATGTTGGACAGGTAAATAACCATGCCACATATAAACTAAGTAATGTAGATCTTAATACTACTGATTGCGAAAAGGATTTAGGAGTTCTGGTTAGCAGTTATCTAAACCCAAGACAACAGTGCATTAGTGTTCGCAATAAAGCTAACAGAATTCTTGGCTTCACATCTAGAAGTATAAATAATAGAAGTCCTCAGGTTGTTCTTCAACTCTATATATCCTTGGTTATGCCTCATTTAGAATATGCTGCTCAGTTCTGGTCACCGTATTACAGAATGGATATAAATGCTCTGGAAAACGTACAGAGGAGGATGACAAAGATGATCCTATGTATCAGAAATCTTCCCTATGAGGATTGACTGAGGGCCCTGAATCTGCACTCTCTCGAAAGGCGTAGAATTAGGGGGGATATGATCGAGGTGTATAATTGGAAAACAGGAATAAAAGGGGATGTAAATAGCGTGCTGAAAATTTCCAGCCAAGACAGGACTTGCAACAATGGTTTCAAGATGGAAAACTTCAGATTCAAGAAGGATATAGGAAAGCACTGGTTTGGTAATAGAGTTGTGGATGAGTGGAACAAACTCCCGAGTACAGTTTTATTCAGGCTAAAACGTTGTGTAGTTTTAAAAATAGGTTAGATAAAAACATGAGTGGTTGACATGACTCACGAAATCGTAATGACACGATTGCAAACAAACCGTGGTATGGTTTGTTTGAGCTTTGAGGGGACTTGAGCTAGATCTCGTCACGGCCACGCTAGCTGGAGATTCGTCTGTAAAAACTTGCATTTGTGGTCACAGAGGTGCCTATGCTAACCTTCCTATGGTGTAGAAATATACCTAGTTGGATGAATCTTATTGTGGCTAGCTGGTCCAGTGGCTAACGCGACGGTCTGGAGTTTTGAGACTCTCTGACCGCGGGTTCAAATCCCGCCTGTTGTATGGTTTGTTTACATGAGTGGTTGTGGGAGGGTGTGTGTTGGACCTGACTAGCTTGTACTGCTGGTTCTGGCGCCGTGCTCCTTCCTTGATGTTACGACTTAATCTTCACCACCGTAACAATAGGGGCACAAATAACTCCATTTTTTTTGTTAGCTTTATTTTATTACCAATCATTTAGCTTCATTGGTATTTGGTTAGTGAATTAAAATAACCACAAGCAATTATAAATGAAACACTATACAGCAAGAAACCCAATCTTAAGTTCAAATTCTCATTAACAGAGTATGATAAAATAATTTCAATTAATAATCTACTCTTTTAGAAAGGTCTAGGGTAACGAAATAGTTATCTTTTATAAGTGACATGAATTACCAGACTAATGGCAAAGGCAAGACTTTGTATAAAGTTTTAGTTTAAGCTAGGAGCTTTGGGTTGAAGACCCGTACCGAGTCAGAGCTAGGAGCTGACTGACTCACTCAACTACTTCATAGTCAGACTTCAGCTCTGCCAGAAGGCGACGCGTGGCGTCAATTCTAGAACCACCAATTGGTCACTACAGTAGTGGTTACACATTCGTAATACCTAACCTAATAATAATATAATATAATATTATAGTTATAATAATCATGGGGAAAGATATAATATACAATATAATACAATGAGAGTACTTTTGATTCATACTGTACCCGATAATAATATATAGTCGAACCTGCTTTATCTAGCTAGTAATAAAGTGGTTCGCGATATATTATTACAGAACTTATTTTAACCAGGCCTTTTATTTTTGTATATAATGGAGTGAAGTAGGGGCGCGTAACACCTCCCCCCTCGTGACTGACGGTCGCCATTGACTTGTACTCTCTGTGGTGGGTAGCATCTGTCATAGTAGCAGAGGTTGTAACATAGACAGCAGTCCTACATCATCTCCAGCTTTCTCCACAACATAGATGGTCATAAAAGTACCGACTCATACTGTTAAAAATAAATGTATATTAATAAAATTTCAAGGCCTAGAGAGGGCATCAGCAATGAGATTATGTTTTCCTTTTATATGGGAAATGGTAATAGAGAAGGGTTGAATTCTCAAAGCCCAACGAAGTATTCTGGCATTCTTCGATTTCATAGAATTTATGAAGGTCAAAGGATTATGATCGGAGTACACCGATATCTGATGGGTAGAAGATCCTAAATATACATCAAAATTCTCTAGGCATACAACGAGAGCTAAGGCTTCTTTTTCTATAGTTGAATAATTAATTTGGTGTTTCTTTAACTTAGAAGAAAAATAAGAAACAGGTTGTAATAGGTCAGAATTTGGAGCCTTCTGTAACAATGCGGCTCCCAAAGCATACGCACTGGCATCTATTTGTAAGTGGAATGGTTTATTAAAATCAGGACTTAGCAATACTGGGGAAGAGGATAGTAATCTTTTTAAACGATTAAAAGCAATTTCACAGTCCTGAGTCCATGAAAACTTTGTTTTTGGACTTGTTAATTCAGTTAGGGGAAAAGCTACCTGTGCAAAATTCGGACAGAACCGACGGTAGTAACCGGCAACTCCTAAAAATCTTGATACGCTTTTCCTATCCTTAGGGGTAGGAAATTCTAAGAGGGCCTTTACTTTGGCGTTCAAAGGAGCGACTTCACCTTGTCCAATCCGAAATCCTAAGTATTTAATTTTCGTCTGGCCAAACTCACACTTGGACAAATTCACTGTAAAATTATGTTTACTTAAGGCGTCAAACAAGGCTTTAAGCTGTCTAAGGTGTTGGGGCCAACTGTCGCTGTATACGACTAAGTCGTCTAAGTAAGCTTCTACTCCGTCCAATCCGCCCGTAAGTATGTTCATAATACGCTGGAACGTAGAGGCCGCGTTACAGAAGCCGAAGGGCATAACGCAATACTTGTATAGGCCACCAGGTATCGTAAAAGCCGATATCTCTTGAGCTCTTGGTGACAACGGGACTTGGTAATACCCTCTTAACAAGTCCAATTTACTGATATACTTAGCTCTCGAGACCTTGTCTATTAAGTCGTCAATTCTGGGTATTGGAAACCCATCAGGCACTGTTACAGCATTGACTTTTCTAAAATCCGTGCACATACGGGAAGTCCCATCTGGTTTGGGGACTAGAATGCACGGGGATGCCCAAGGACTGTTACTTGGTTTTATCAACCCGTGTGAGAGTAAGAAGTTCACCTCTGCCTCTAGCTCACCTTGTTTCTTGGGACTCACTCTGTAGGGAGATTGCTTGATTGGAGTAGGTTCTCTGAGAGTAACATCGTGCACACCCAACGTACACGGTTTTGGGACGTCATTGAATAGGTGGAGATTTGCCTTAATCAGGGATTTTATTTCGTGTCCTTTGTCCACTTCCAGATTTATCAGTAGAGAATTTAAATTCTTTAAGGCTGTCGAATTGTTCAGAAGAACTGGTATTCCTATCATTTCATCCGAACTTACTGGAACCCGTTCTTGGTTCAGAGGAGTTATAGTAGAAACTGGTGAAACGATTCCTGAATAGGGTTTAAGTTGGTTAATGTGATACGTCCGTTGTGAGTTCCTCTTCTTCGGCGTCCTTACCAAGTAGTTCACGTCACTTAGGCGCTTCACGATTTCTAAAGGACCTTCAAATTTGGGCTGTAGAGCATGTCCCTGATGAAATCGTTGAACCAGAACTTGATCTTTTGGTTCAAATGAACGAAGTTTAGTTCGACGATCGTATTCCTCCTTCATCTTACTCTGTGCTTGTCGTAAGTTTTCGGCGGCCAATTCTCTAGCTAGGCTCAGGCGTTCTTTCATTAAGGTAGGAGAGCTCCTAAAAGTCGGCGTTTCTTCCCCGGTCCAAGCTTCTTTGAGAACCTGTACTGGTCCTCTAATTTGATGCCCATATATTAACTCAAATGGCGAAAACTTCAAGTTGTCTTGTTCGCTTTCTCTTAGGGCAAACAAGAGTAGTGGAATACCTTCATCCCAATCTTTGGAATACTGTAAACAATAGGACCTCATCATAATCTTCAAAGTTTGATGGAACCTTTCCACCACGCCTTGTGATTGGGGTCGATAGGCCGTCGCGTAAACCGTCTTGACCCCTAACTGAGCCAAGGCTTCACGGAAAAATTTTGAAGTAAAATTCGACCCTTGATCCGATTGAACTTCTCTTGGAAATCCAAAGTGAGAGAAGAACTTAATCAGTGCTCTCACTATTAGGCGAGCATTAATCCTCCTGAGAGGAACTGCTTCCGGGTACCTGGTGACGGTGTCCATGATGGTGAACAGGAACTGGTTGCCCTGCCGAGTCTTGGGTAGCGGGCCGACACAGTCGATCACCAGACGTGAAAAGGGTTCGCCTGTTACTTGTATAGGGTTCAACGGCGCAGGTGGTGGATTATGTGCAGGTTTGCCTACTAGTTGACACACGGAACAGCTTCTTACATACCGTTCCACTTCTTCCTTCATTTTTGGCCATGTGAAGTGCTTAGCAATTTTTCTAAAAGTCTTCTTTTGTCCCAGATGTCCACCTTGAGGACTGTCATGAGCAAACTTACATGCTAAATTTCTAAACGGGGTAGGCAAGACCAGTAGATGATCACTTTTAAGAGATCCTAGTTTCTTTTTCAGTAAGTCCTTCTCCCAATAGTAAGAGCTGTCACTTTTAAGGGCTTCTTCTCCCAACACAGCAAGCTTCCTGAGGTCACTTAAGGAGGGGTCTATTTGGAGTTCTCTTACTAGATCCTCCTTCGAGAATAAATCTATTTCGGAAACCACCGACTTAGGAACTGGTATCGGTTCTGGGTGGATTGTTGGCTCTACACTCGAGCTTTCGTTGAATATGTCTCTTACTCCTACGTCGACGTCGTCCATGACTTCCTCCGATACCAACTGAGAACGCGACTGTTTGGTCATCGCCCGGGTTACTACGCTCAGAGGAAAGAGGGTAGGTTCCGTTCGTCGGGCTTCGATGACGTAATTTTCCTCGGTTGGATTTTCCATAACTATGGGCTCTTTCCATATTCCTTCTTCCGCTAAGTCGTTCCCAATCAATAGGTCTACGTCTTTTATGGGGAAGTTAGTTGGAGACACTCCGATTGACGTCCAGCCTGTAAAAATAGGAGTTTCAACATATAACTTGTACAGGGGTACTCGCGTAGTGGAGCCACCATAAGCTTCCAACAGAGCGTCGAAACCCGTATATGATCTGGCGGGGAATGATAACAGTCCTTCTCTTAATAATGTTAAGTAGGACCCCGTATCCCTAAAGGAATTTACTTGCAACAACTGGCTATCGGTAATTCCTACTTTGCTTTTGGAAAAGTAAGGACTCATAGCTCTTGACAAGTTTGACGATGATACCCATATTCTGCTTAGTCAACTAGGAGGATCTGTTCCTTTTCCTTGGGACAGAGCGTCTACTCTTGGCTCGGACTTCCTTGGATGAGTCGTAGAGGATATGATTTGTGTGGGCAATCTATAGGATGGACTCCTTCCCTGGTCCCTATCACGCTTAAAGCATTGTGATTTGAAATGTCCCAGCTTCGAACAGTACGAACATTTAATTTTTTCCCATGACCTATCTGGTCTATAGGATGGGCTCGATTGAATTTGGTGTTTTACTTCGGGTTTACTTGTTACACGGGAGTGAACGGGTTGGGTAGGTCGCTTACCGAAAGGCTTCGCAGGTTCGGGTCTCGTTGCTGGTTTGATAACCTGGCTGCTTTCAGATTGTACCAACCTCTGGGAAATCTCAAAGTTGTCTGCCAGCGCCGCAGTCTCTAACAACGTCGTTTGCGGATGGCCAACAAGATACTGGCGAACTCCCTCTGGAAAATTTGCATACAAATCTTCTAGTAACATTAATTGTGATAGATCTTTTAAAGTCGTGACCCGAGAAGCTCGACACCAACGTTCAAACGCCACTGCTTTCCCTCGGGCAAAATCTAAATAAGTTTGTCCTGTTTGCCGTTTCATGGAACGAAAAGCTATTTGGTAACTAATAGGGAGCATGTCATATGCTTCTAAAATAGTTCTCTTTACTACGTCGTACTGGACATAAAACTCATATGGTAAGGAGGCGACACAAGACTGCGCCTTTCCATATAGAGACGTGTGCAGCAATGTGGCCCATTTGTCTTTGGGCCAGCCCATTGAACGTGCCTGATTCTCAAAAATTTCAAAGAATTCATCTAAGTCTGTTTCGTTAAACTTAGGTACCATTAGAGCTGCTTTATGCAAGTCAAACCCGGTTACCGTGCTCTTCACGTCTCTTTCTTCCGGAACTCCCTTCTGCTTTGTTTCAAAACGAAACCTTTCACGCCTAAATTCTTCCTCGTTTAGACGTCTTCTAGCTTCGATTTGAGAGTTTTGTAATAGTAATATGCGTTCTATTCTCTCTAGTTGTTCGGACGTGAAATTCCCAAGAGGTAATGACACCGAAGGGAATTCGGGCGTCTTCTCCGGAAGTATTTTGGGACGAGCACCAGTCCTAAAATTATCCCCGTCATTTGACTGAGGGTTCGTTCCAACCACCGATACATACTCCGGGGAAATGAACGGGGGAGAGCTTTGAGACTGGACTGAGTAGTAAGGCCTTGTAAACCCTGGTTCAACTTCATTATTTAAGGCAGTTCCCGTCCGTGGGATTTCTACTTCCTCAAACTGAGAAATAAAACTATCTTCCGAATCTAGTTCTGGCATTGCTTGGGTTTTCGGAAATAATCTATCCTTAATTAGGGACCTAAGAGTCTCTGCGCTATGGTATCTATTATAAGGTATATCTAACTGTCTAGCTATTTGCCAACACGTCTGTAATTTTAAAGTGTCAAGAGTAGCCTCTGTTAATTCATCTAATAATGACTTAATTTCTGGATCCATTTTCTTAATTCTCGCAAGGGAGCTTAATTTTAATGCAAAACAAATATGTACTTCAGGGTAAGTAGCTCCCGGACAGACAACCCATTTGTTACGACTTAATCTTCACCGTAACAATAGGGGCACAAATAACTCCATTTTTTTTGTTAGCTTTATTTTATTACCAATCATTTAGCTTCATTGGTATTTGGTTAGTGAATTAAAATAACCACAAGCAATTATAAATGAAACACTATACAGCAAGAAACCCAATCTTAAGTTCAAATTCTCATTAACAGAGTATGATAAAATAATTTCAATTAATAATCTACTCTTTTAGAAAGGTCTAGGGTAACGAAATAGTTATCTTTTATAAGTGACATGAATTACCAGACTAATGGCAAAGGCAAGACTTTGTATAAAGTTTTAGTTTAAGCTAGGAGCTTTGGGTTGAAGACCCGTACCGAGTCAGAGCTAGGAGCTGACTGACTCACTCAACTACTTCATAGTCAGACTTCAGCTCTGCCAGAAGGCGACGCGTGGCGTCAATTCTAGAACCACCAATTGGTCACTACAGTAGTGGTTACACATTCGTAATACCTAACCTAATAATAATATAATATAATATTATAGTTATAATAATCATGGGGAAAGATATAATATACAATATAATACAATGAGAGTACTTTTGATTCATACTGTACCCGATAATAATATATAGTCGAACCTGCTTTATCTAGCTAGTAATAAAGTGGTTCGCGATATATTATTACAGAACTTATTTTAACCAGGCCTTTTATTTTTGTATATAATGGAGTGAAGTAGGGGCGCGTAACACATTCACTTCCTCTGGACAATGGAACAGCAATAATTCTAGACACTTCCCCAGGCACTGTAACAGAGCATGGAGTCACTTCCCCAGGCACTGTAACAGAGCATGGAGTCACTTCCCCAGGCACTGTAACAGAGCATGGAGTCACTTCCCCAGGTACTGCAACAAAGCAAGGATTCTAGTCACTTCCCCCAGCCACTGCAATAGAGCAACGATTCTAGTCACTTCATCCAGGCTCTGCAAAATAACAAGAATTCTGGACACTTTCCCCAGGCAACAGAGCAAGGGGTCACTTCCCCAAGACTGCAAGAGAGCAAGCATTATAGTCACTTCCCCTAGACACTGCAACAGAGCAAGATATTTAGTTACTTCCACCAGGAACTGCAACAGAGCAAGGATTCTACTCAATTTCATGAGGCACTGCAACAGAGCATGGGGTTTATTCACTTCCTCCATACACTGCAAGAGAGGATGGATTCTATTCACTTTCCCCAGGCACTGCAACAGATGAAGGATTCTAATCCCTTCCCCTTGGCACTGCAACAGAACATGGATTCTAGTCGCTTCTGCCGTGCACTGCAACAGACTAAGGATTCTAGTCACTTTCCCTAGGCACTGCAACAGATCAAGAATCCTAAACACTTCCCTCAGGCACTGAAACAGAGCAAGGAGTCACTTCCTCCACTCAGTGCAACAGAGCAACGATTCTAGTCACTTTCCCCACTCACAGCAACAGAGGAAGAATTGTATTCCCTTCCCCAGGACACTAACAGAACATGCAATCTAGTCATTTCCCGAAGCACTGCAACATAAAGATTCTAGGCATTTCCTTTTGGTACTGCAACAGAGAAAGGATTCTAGTCACTTACCTCAGGCACTCCAAGAGAACAAGGATTCTAATCACTTACCCCTGGAATTGAAATAGTGCAACGATTGTAGTCACTTCCCCCTAGGCACTGCAACAGAGCAAGGATTCCAGACACCACAACCAAACTCCGCAAATGGAAAGGATTCTTGTCACTTTCCCTAGGCACTGCAACATATTAAGGATTCTAGTGAATTCCGTAAATTGTGCAAAAGAGCAAGGATTCTCGTCATTTCCACAGGCATTTCAACAGATGAAGGAATCGAGACACCTCAAACAAGCACCGCAAAGTTGAAAGAATTCTAATCACTTTCCGCAGGCACTTCAACATAGCAAGAATTCTAGTCACTTCCACAAGATACTGCAACATGTCAAGAATTCTAGTTATTTTCCCCAGACACTTAAGCAGTGCAAGCATTCTATTCTCTTCCCCCAGCCACTGCATCCGAGTAAGGATTCTAGTCGCTTCCCCCAGGCACTGCAACAGAGCAGTGGGTATAGTCACTTCCCCTAGGCACTGTAATTGAGCAAGGATTCAAATCATTTCAACCAGGCACTGCAACAAAGCAAGGATTTGAGTCGTTTCCCCCAGGCACTGATATAGGGCAATGATTCTAGTTATTGCCCCCATGCACTGCTAGCGAGCAAGAATTGTAGTCACATTCCCCAAGCACTGCAACAGAGCAAGGATTCTAGTCACTTCCACCAGGCACTGCAATACAGCAAGGATTCTAGTCACTTCCCCAAGCACTGCAAGAGAGCAAGAATTCTAATCACTTCCCCCCAGACACCGTAACAGGGCAACGATGGTAGTTACTTCCCATAGGCTCTGCAACAGAGCAAGGATTCTAGTTACTTCCCCTGGCACTGCAACTGAGCATAGAGTCTAGTCATTTCCCATAGGCACTGCAAAGGAGCAAGGATTATAATCACTTCCCATAGGCACTAACAAAGCAAGGATTCTAGTCACTTCCCCCAGACACTGCAACAGAGCCAGGATTCTTTTTACTTTACTAAGGCACTGCAACAGAGAAAGTATTCTAGTCACTTCCTGAGGCACAGCAACAGTTCAAGGATTCTAGTCACTTCTAACATGCACTGCAATAGTGCAAGGATTCCTGTCACTTCCAATAGGCACTGCAACAGAGCAGGGATTCTAGTCAGTTGTCCAAGGCACTACAATACAGCGAGGATTTTAGTCACTTTCCCCAGACACTAACAGGGCGAGGATGTTGGTCACTGCCCCGAGGCACTGCAACAGAGGAATGATTCCATTCACTTCCCTCAGGCACTGCAACAGATCAATGATATTAATCACTTCCCGCAGGCACTGCAACATAAGTATTCTAGTCACTTCCACAAGGCACTGAAGTAGAGCAAGTAGTCACTGTCCCCCAGACACTGCAACAGAGGAAGGATTCTAATCACTTCCCCCAGGCACTGCAAGAAAGCAAGTATTCTAGTCACTTCCCTCAGGAACTGCAATAGAGGAAATATTCTAGTCACTTCCCCGAGGCACTGCAACAGTGTAAGGATTCTAGTCACTTCTCGAAGGCACTGCAACAGAGCAAGGTTTCCTGTAACTTTCAAAAGGCACTGCAACAGAGCAAGAATTCTAGTAACTTCTCTCATGCCCTGTGACAGTGCAAGGATTCTAGTCACTTTCCCCAGACACTGCAACAGAGCAAGGATTCTAGTCACTTCCACAACGCACTGCATCGGAGTAATGATTCTGGTCGATTCCCCAGGCACTGCAACAGAGCAAGGATTCTAATCACTTCTCCAAGGCACTGCAACAGTGTAAGGATACTAGTTATTTTCCTCAGGCATTGCAACTGAGCAAGGATTCTAGACACTTCCCCAGGGCACTACAGGAGAGGAAGAACTCGATTTATTTGCTCCAGACACTTCAACAGAGGAAGGATTCTAGTCACTATCGCGAGGCACTGCAAGAGAGGAGTTCTAGTCACTCCCCCCAGAAGCTACAATAGAGCAAGGATTCAAGTCACTTACCCAAGGCACTGAAACAGAGCAAGGAATCACTTCCCCATCACTGCAAGAGGGCAAGTATTATAGTCACTTCCACAGGCACTGGAACACAGCAAGGATTCTAGTCATTTACCCCAGGCACTGTAACAGAGGAAGAGTTCTAGGCAGATCCCCCTGACACTGAAACAGAGCAAGGAGCCACTTCCACCAGGCACTAAAACAAGGCAAGGATTCTAGTCACTTCCCCAGGCACTGAAACAGAGCAAGGAGTCACTTTCCCCAGGCACTGCAATAGAGTAAGGTTTCTAGTCACTTCCCCAGGTACTGCAACAGATCTAGGATTCTAGTCACTTCCCAAAGGCAGTACAACAGAGCAAGGAGTCTAGTCTCTTCCCCCAGGCAGTGCTACAGTGCAAAGTTTCTAAACACTTCCCGTAGGCTCTGCAACAGAGCAAGGATTTTAGTCACTTTCGCCAATCACTTCAAGAGAGCAGGAATTCTAGCCACTTCACCAAGACACTGCAACAAATCAAGGGTTCTTGACACATACCACTGACACAGCAACAGAGCAAGAATTCCAGTCACTTCTTGCAGGCACTGCAACAGAGCAAGGATTGTAGTCACTTCCCCCAGACACTGCAACAGTGAAAGAACTTTATTCACTTCAACTAGGCACTGCTTGAGAACAAGCATTCTAGCCAATTCCCCCAGTCACTTCTTCCGAGAAAGGATTCTAGTCACTTCACCCAGGCACTGCAACCAAGCAAGGGTTCTAGTCACTTCCCCAAGGCACTGCAATAGAGCAAGGATTCAAATCCTTTAAACCAGGCACTACAAAAGAACAAGGATTCTAGTCACTTCCCCCATGCACTGCAAGAAAGCAAGGATTCTAGTCACTTCCCACAGGTATTATATTATAGCAAGGATTCTACTTACTTCCCCCAGGCACTGAAACAGAGCATGGAGTCAGTTCCACTAGGCTCTATAACAGAGCATGAATTCTAGTCAATTCACCCAGACACTGCAACAGAGCAACGATTCTAGTCACTTCCCCTAGAGACTGCAACAGAGCAAGTATTCTAGTCACTTCTCCGAGGCACTGTAACAGAGCAAGGAGTTTCTTCTGCCAGGCGCTGCAACACAGCAAGGATTCTAGTCATTTCCCCAAAGCATTGCAACAGAACAAAGATTCTAGTCACTTACCGCAGGTATTGCAACAAAAGCAAGGATTCTAGTCACTTTCGCCAAGTACTGCAACAGAGCAACGATTCTAGTCACTTTTCACAGGCACTGCAACAGAGCAAGAATCCTAATCACTTTCTTCAGACACTGCAGGAGAGAAAGGCACTGCAACAGAGCAAGGATTCTAGTTACTTCCCCTAGAGACTGCAACAGAGCAAGTATTCTAGTCACTTCGCCTTGAGCCATGCTGCTATGTGGGCCGGCGCACCGCCAACAGCAGTAGCTTGGTCGATCAGGCAGTTAACAGGGAGGGCCCTGGCCTTGCCCGGAGAGTAGAAAAAATCCCAAAATACATCACGGGAAAACAACAGGTCACTACTTCCAGGCACTGAAACAGAGTAAGGAGTCACTTTCTCCAGGCACTGCAACAGAGCAATAATTCTAGTTACTTCCCCTGGACACAAAGATAGAGGAATCACTTCTGCCAGGCACTGTAACAGTGCAAGGATTCGAGTCACTTCCCACAGGCACTGAAACAGAGTAAGGAGTAACCTCCCCTAAGCTCTGCAACAGAGCATTTGTTCTAGTAACTTCCCCCAGATAATGCAACAGAGCAAGGATTCTCTTTATTTCCCAGAAGCACAGCTACAGAGTAAATATTCTAGTTTCTTCCCTGAGGCAGTGCAACAGAGCAAGGGCTCTAGTCACTTCTTCCAGGCACTGAAACAGAGTAATGAGTCACTTCTGCCAGACTCTGCAACAGAGCAAGGGCTCTAGTCACTTCTTCCAGGCACTGAAACAGAGTAATGAGTCACTTCTGCCAGACTCTGCAACAGAGCAAGGGCTCTAGTCACTTCTTCCAGGCACTGAAACAGAGTAATGAGTCACTTCTGCCAGACTCTGCAACAGAGCAAGGGCTCTAGTCACTTCTTCCAGGCACTGAAACAGAGTAATGAGTCACTTCTGCCAGACTCTGCAACAGAGCAAGGATTCTAGTCATTTCCCCCAAGGTTTGTAACAGAGCAAGGATTCTGGTAACTTCCCTGCGCACTGCAAGAAATGACTATAGTCACTTCCCCTTGGGATTGCAACAGAACAAGGATTCTAGTCACATACTTAAGGCACTGCAAGACAGGAAGGATTCTAGTTATTTATCCAAAGCATTTTAACAGAGAAAGGATTCTGGTCACTTCCCCGGGCACTGCAAGAGAGCAAGGACTATAGTCACTTCTCCTTGGCACTGCAACTAAGGAAGGATTCTCATCATTTCCTTCATGAATTGCAACAGAGCATTGATTCTATCCATATACTTCAGGCATTGTAACAGAGAAAGGATTCTTGTCACTTTCCCTGGGCACTGCAACAGTGCAAGGATTCTAGTCACTTCTTCCAGGCATTTCAACACAGTAAGTATTATAGACACTTTCCCCAGGCACTGGAACAGAGCAAAAATTCTAGTTACTTCCCACAGGCACTGCAACAGAGCAAGTGTTCTAGTCACTTCTATGGAGCACTGTAACAGAGCAAGGAGTCATTTCTGACAGGCACTGCAAAAGATCAAGTATTTAGTCATTTCTCCTAAGCATTGCAACAGAGCTATGATTCTCGACACTTTCCGAGGCAACTCAAGAAAGCAAGGATTCTAGTCACTTCCCCCAGGCACTGCAACAGTGCAAGGATTCTAGTCGCTTCATCCAGGCATTGCAGCAGAACAAGAATTATAGCCACTTCCCCCAGGGACTGTAACAGAGCAAGGATTCTAGTCACTTTCCCAGGCACTGCAACAGAGCAATGATTCTGGATAACTTCCACTAGGAACTGCAACAGAGCAAGGATTCAAGTCACTTCCCCCATTCACTGCAACACAGAAAGAATACCAGTAACTTATCCGAGGCATTGCTACACAGCAAGGTTTCTAGTCACTTACCACAGGCACTTCAAAAGAGCAAGCTTTCTGGGCAGTTCCCCAAGGCATTGCAACAAAGTAGATTTCTAGATCACTTCCCCTAGGCACTGCAACAGAGAATTCTAGTCACTTCTCCCAGGCACTGCAACAGAGCAAGGATTCTAGTCAATTCTTCAATGCACTGCAACAGAGCAACTAGTATAGTCACTTTCCCAGGCACTGCAACAGAGCATGGATTCTAGCCACTTCCACAATTCACTGCAACAGAGCAACGATTCTAGTCACTTCCCCAGACATTGCAATAGAGGTAGGATACTAGATCAAATCCGCCAGGAACTGCAACAGAGAAAGGATTCTATTCACTTCCTCAAATCATTGCAACAGAGCAAGGATTCTAGACACTTCCCCCAGCACCTCAACAGAGTTAGGATTCTAGATCACTACACCCAGGAACTGCAACAGAGCAAGGATTCTAGTCACTTACCACAGGCACTTCAAAAGAGCAAGCTTTCTGGGCAGTTCCCCAAGGCATTGCAACAAAGTAGATTTCTAGATCACTTCCCCTAGGCACTGCAACAGAGCAAGGATTCTAGTTACTTCCCCTAGAGACTGCAACAGAGCAAGTATTCTAGTCACTTCGCCTTGAGCCATGCTGCTATGTGGGCCGGCGCACCGCCAACAGCAGTAGCTTGGTCGATCAGGCAGTTAACAGGGAGGGCCCTGGCCTTGCCCGGAGAGTAGAAAAAATCCCAAAATACATCACGGGAAAACAACAGGTCACTACTTCCAGGCACTGAAACAGAGTAAGGAGTCACTTTCTCCAGGCACTGCGACAGAGCAATAATTCTAGTTACTTCCCCTGGGCACAAACAGAGAGAGGACTCACTTCTGCCAGGCACTGTAACAGTGCAAGGATTCTAGTCATTTCCCACAAGCATTTCAACAGAGGAAGGATTCGAGTCACTTCCCACAGGCACTGAAACAGAGTAAGGAGTAACCTCCCCTAAGCTCTGCAACAGAGCATTTGTTCTAGTAACTTCCCCCAGATAATGCAACAGAGCAAGGATTCTCTTTATTTCCCAGAAGCACAGCTACAGAGTAAATATTCTAGTTTCTTCCCTGAGGCAGTGCAACAGAGCAAGGGCTCTAGTCACTTCTTCCAGGCACTGAAACAGAGTAATGAGTCACTTCTGCCAGACTCTGCAACAGAGCAAGGGCTCTAGTCACTTCTTCCAGGCACTGAAACAGAGTAATGAGTCACTTCTGCCAGACTCTGCAACAGAGCAAGGGCTCTAGTCACTTCTTCCAGGCACTGAAACAGAGTAATGAGTCACTTCTGCCAGACTCTGCAACAGAGCAAGGATTCTAGTCATTTCCCCCAAGGTTTGTAACAGAGCAAGGATTCTGGTAACTTCCCTGCGCACTGCAAGAAATGACTATAGTCACTTCCCCTTGGGATTGCAACAGAGCAAGGATTCTAGTCACATACTTAAGGCACTGCAAGACAGGAAGGATTCTAGTTATTTATCCAAAGCATTTTAACAGAGAAAGGATTCTGGTCACTTCCCCGGGCACTGCAAGAGAGCAAGGACTATAGTCACTTCTCCTTGGCACTGCAACTAAGGAAGGATTCTCATCATTTCCTTCATGAATTGCAACAGAGCATTGATTCTATCCATATACTTCAGGCATTGTAACAGAGAAAGGATTCTTGTCACTTTCCCTGGGCACTGCAACAGTGCAAGGATTCTAGTCACTTCTCCCAGGCATTTCAACACAGTAAGTATTATAGACACTTTCCCCAGGCACTGGAACAGAGCAAAAATTCTAGTTACTTCCCACAGGCACTGCAACAGAGCAAGTGTTCTAGTCACTTCTATGGAGCACTGTAACAGAGCAAGGAGTCATTTCTGACAGGCACTGCAAAAGATCAAGTATTTAGTCATTTCTCCTAAGCATTGCAACAGAGCTATGATTCTCGACACTTTCCGAGGCAACTCAAGAAAGCAAGGATTCTAGTCACTTCCCCCAGGCACTGCAACAGTGCAAGGATTCTAGTCGCTTCATCCAGGCATTGCAGCAGAACAAGAATTATAGCCACTTCCCCCAGGGACTGTAACAGAGCAAGGATTCTAGTCACTTTCCCAGGCACTGCAACAGAGCAATGATTCTGGATAACTTCCACTAGGAACTGCAACAGAGCAAGGATTCAAGTCACTTCCCCCATTCACTGCAACACAGAAAGAATACCAGTCACTTATCCGAGGCATTGCTACACAGCAAGGTTTCTAGTCACTTACCACAGGCACTTCAAAAGAGCAAGCTTTCTGGGCAGTTCCCCAAGGCATTGCAACAAAGATTTCTAGATCACTTCCCCTAGGCACTGCAACAGAGAATTCTAGTCACTTCTCCCAGGCACTGCAACAGAGCAAGGATTCTAGTCAATTCTTCAATGCACTGCAACAGAGCAACTAGTATAGTCACTTTCCCAGGCACTGCAACAGAGCATGGATTCTAGCCACTTCCACAATTCACTGCAACAGAGCAACGATTCTAGTCACTTCCCCAGACATTGCAATAGAGGTAGGATACTAGATCAAGTCCGCCAGGAACTGCAACAGAGAAAGGATTCTATTCACTTCCTCAAATCATTGCAACAGAGCAAGGATTCTAGACACTTCTCCCAGCACCTCAACAGAGTTAGGATTCTAGATCACTACACCCAGGAACTGCAACAGAGCAAGGATTCTAGTCCCTTTCCAAGTCACTGCAACAGATCAAGGATTCTAGTCACTTATTCCAGGCAGTTCAACAGAATAAGTATTCCAGTCACTTTCTCAAGGCACTGCAAAAGAGCAAGAATACTAATCACTTCCCCAGCCACTGCAACAGAGCAATGATTCTAGTCGCTTCCCTCAGGCACTGGAACAGAGGAAAGATTTTAGTCACTTCCTCAAGGCACTTCAACAGAGCTAGAATTATAGATCACTTCTCCAGGAACTGCAACAGAGGAAGGATTGAAGTCACTTCCCCAGACACTGCAACAGAGCAAGGCTTCTAGTTGCTTCCCCCAGGCACTGAAACAGAGCTAGAATTCTAGATCACTTCTCCCAAGAACTGCAACAGAACATGGATTCTAGTCACTTCCCAATGTCACTGCAACAGAGCAATAATTCTAGTCACTTCCCCAGACATTGCACTAGGATACTAGATCAAATTCGCCAAGAACTGCAACAGAGCAAGGATTCTATTCACTTCCCCCAAACACCTCAACAGAGCTAGTACTCTAGATCACTACACAAAGGAGCTGCAACAGAGCAAGGATTCTAGTCACTTCCGCTATTCACTGCAACAGATCAAGGATTCTAGTCTCTTGTTCCAGGCAGTTCAACAGAACTAATATTCCAGTCACTTCCCCCAAGCACTGCAACAGAGCAAGCATACTAGTCACTTTCCCTGACCCTGCAACAGAGCAAGCATACTAGTCACTTCCCCTATTCACTGGAACAGTGCAAGGATTCTAGACACTTCCATCAGGACTGCAATAGAGCAAGAACACTAGCCTCGTCCCCAGACACTGCAACAGAGCAAGGATTCTAGTCACTTCCCTTAGGCACTGGAACAGAGCAAGCATTCTAGACACTTCCTCCAGGCACTACAACAGAGAAAGAATTCTAGTCACTTCCCCCAGACTCTCCGACACATCAAGTATACTAGTCACTTCCCCATGCAAAAGCGCAAGGATTCTAGTCACTTTTCCGAAGCACTGCAACAGATGAATATTTCAATTCACTGCCCCAGATATTGCAAAAGAGCTAGATTTCTAGATCACTTCCCAAAGGAACTGCCACAGAGCAAGGATTCTAGTCACGTCCCCCAGGCATTGCAACAGAGCAATGATTTTAGTTACTTACAACAGGCATTGCAACAGAGAAAGAATTCTAGTCACTTTACCTAGACTCTGCAACACATCAAGGATACTAGTCACTTTCCCCAGCCACTGCAACAGAGAAAGGATTCTACTCACTTATCCCATGCACTGCAACAGAGCAAGGATTCTAGTCCCTTAACCCAGACACTGAAACAGAGCAAGGATACTAGTCACTTTCCCCAGGTACTGCAACAGAGCTATTATTCTGCATAACTTCCACTAGGAACTGCAACAGAGCAAGGATTCAGCTCACTTTCCCCATTCACTGCAACACAAAGAATACCAGTCACTGATCCGAGGCATTGCTACACAGCAAGGTTTCTAGTCACTTACCACAGGCACTTCAAAAGAGCAAGCTTTCTGGGCAGTTCCCCAAGGCATTTCAACAAAGTAGATTTCTAGATCACTTCCCCTAGGCACTGCAACAAAGCAAGGATTCTAGAAAATTCCACAAGGCACTGCAACAGCAAGGATTATAGTCACTTTCCCAGGCACTGCAACAGAGCACGGATTCTAGCCACTTCCACCATTCACTGCAACATAGCGAGGATTCTAGTCGCTTCCCACTGGCACTGCAACAGAGCAATAATTCTAGACACTTCCCCAGACACTGCAATAGAGCTAGGATACTAGATCAAATCCGCGAAGAACTGCAACAGAGCAAGGTTTCAATTCACTTCCTCTAATCATTGCAACTGAGCAAGGATTCTACACACTTCCACAAAGCACCTCAGCAGACCTAGGATTCTAGATCACTACACCCAGGAACTGCAACAGAGCAAAGATTCTAAACACTTCCCTAGTCACTGCAACAGATCAAGGATTGTAGTCACTCATGACTCACGAAATCGTAATGACACGATTGCAAACAAACCATACCACGGGCGACGATCTGGAGTTTTAAGACTCTCTGACCGCGGGTTCAAATCCCGTCCGTGGTATGGTTTAGTCACTTATTCCAGGCATTTCAACAGAACAAGCATTCCAGTCACTTCCCCCAGTCTCTGCAACAGAACAAGAATACTAGTCATTTCCCGAGACACGGCAACAGAGAAGAATTCTAGTCACTTCACCTAAGATTTTGCAACACATCAAGGATACTAGTCACTGCCCTACGCAACTGAACAAAAATTCTAGTCACTCTTCCAAGGCACTGCAACAGAGCAATATTTCTATTCACTTCCCCAGATATTGCAACAGAGCTAGCTCTCTAGATCACTTCCCCCAGGAACTGCTACAGAGCAAGGATACTAGTCACATCCCCCAGGAACTGCAACAAAGATTTTAGTCACTTATATCAGGCACTGCAACAGAGAAAGAATTCTAGTCACGTCACCCAGACGCTGCAACAGAGAAAGGATAGTAGTCACTTCCACCAGGCACTGGAACAGAGCAAGGATTTTCTTCACTTTATCCAGGCTCTGCAACAGATCAAGAATTCTAGTCACTTCCACACACACTGCAACAGAGCAAGGATACCAGTCACGTCCTACAGGAACTGGAACAGAGCTAGGATTCTAGACACTTTCCAAAGGTACTGCAACAGAGCTAGGATTCTAGACACTTTCCCCAGGTTATACAACAGAGTAAGGATTCTAGTCAATTCCCCCAGTCACTGCAACAGAGCAAGGATTCTTGTCACTTATCCAAGGCACTGCAACTCAGCAAGGATTTTAGTCACTTTCCTAGACACTAACAGAGCAAGGATTCTAGTCACTTCACCAGGGCACTGGACAGAGCAAGGATTCTAGACACTTCCCCAGGCACTGCAACAGAGAAAGAATTATACTTACTTATCCCAGGCACTTCAACAGAGCAAGGATTCTAGTCACTTCACCAGGGCACTGGAACAGAGCAAGGATTCTAGACACTTCAACCAGGCGGCACTGCAACAGAGGAAGAATTCTAGTCACTTCCCCAGACACTGAAACAGAGCAAGGATTCTAGCTGCTTCCCCCAGGCACTGGAACAGAGCTAGGATTTTAGATCACTTCTAAGAACTGCAACAGAGCAAGGATTCTAGTCACTTCTCCCAGGCACTGCAACACAGCAAGGATTTTAGTCACTTCCACCATTCACTGCAACAGAGCAACTATTCTAGTCATTTCCCAATGGCACTGCAACAGAGCAATAATTCTAGTCACATCCCCAGACATTGCAATAGAGGTAGGATACTAGATCAAATCCGCCAGGAACTGCAACAGAGCAAGGATTCTATTCACTTCCTCTAATTATTGCAGCAAAGCAAGGATTCTAGACACTTCCCCCAAGTACCTCAAAAGAGCTTGATTCTAGATTATTACACCCAGGAACTGCAACAGAGAAAGGATTCTAGTCACTTCACCCAGGCACTGGAACAGAGCAAGGATTCTAGACACTTCCCCCAGGCACTGCAAAAAGGCAAGGATTCTAGTCACTTCCCCCATGACTGCAATACAGCAAGAACACTAGCCTCTTCCCCAGAAATTGCAACAGAGCAAGGATTCTAGTCACTTCCCTTAGACACTGGAACAGAGCAAGCATTCTAGACACTTCCCCCAGGCACTACAACAGAGAAAGATTTCTGGCCACTTCCCCCAGACTCTCCGACACATCAAGTATACTAGTCACTTCCCCATGCAACAGAGCAAGGATTCTAGTCACTTTCCCGAAGCACTGCAACAGATGAATATTTCTAGTCACTACCCAAGATATTGCAACAGAGCTAGATTTCTAGATTACTTCACAAAGGAACTGCCACAGAGTAAGGATTCTAGTCACGTCCCCCAGGCATTGCAACAGAGCAATGATTTTAGTTACTTATAACAGGCACTGCAACAGAGAAAAAAATCTAGTCACTTCACCCAGACTCTGCAACACATCAATGATACTAGTCACTTCCCCCAGCCACTGTAACAGAGCAAGGATTCTAGTCAATTTCCCCAGGCACTGCAGCAGAGCAATATTTCAAGTCACTTATCCAAATATTGCAAGAGAGCTCTCTAGGTCACTTCCCAAAGGAACTGCCGCAAAGCAAAGATTCCAGTCTGTTCCCTAAGGCACTGCAACAGAGCAATAATTTTAGTCACTTATAATAGGCACTGCAGCAGAGCAAGGATTCTAGTCACTTCCGCGAGGCACTGGAACAGAGCAAGGATACTAAACACTTCCCTCAGGCACTGCAACAGAGAAATAATTCTAGTCCCTTCACACAGACACAGCAACAGAGCAAGGATCCAAGTCACTTTCCCAAACCACTGCAAGAGATGAAAAATTCTAGTCACTTCCTGAAGGCACTGCAACAGAGCTCGGACATAATTTACACGAGGAAGGATTCTAGTCATTTCCTCAGACACTGCAACAGATTAACTTTCTTCATTTCCACCAGGGATTGCAACAGAGCTAGAATTCTAAATCACTTCCTCCAGCAACTGCAACAGAGCAAGGATTCTATTCACTTATCCCATGAACTGCAACAGAGCAAGGATTCTAGTCACTTCCCCCAGGTACTGGAACAGAGCAAGGATTCTAGACACTTCTCCCATGTACTTCAACAGAGATAGAATTCTAGTTGCTTCACCTATACACTGCAACGGAGCAAGGATACTAGCCACTTCCCCTAGGTACTGCAACAGAGCTACTGCTCAAGATTATTTCCACAAGGAACTGCAACAGAGCACGGATTCAAGTCACTTCCCCCAGTCACTGCAACAGAGAAAGAATTCCAGTCACTTCACCTGGACACTGCAACAGAGCAAGGATCATAGCCAGTTCCACCATTCACTTCAGCAGAGCATGGATTCTAGTCTCTTCCCAATGACACTGCAAAAGAGCAATAATTATAGTCACTTCCCCACATTACAATAGAGCTAGGATACTAGATCAAATTCGGCAGGAACTGCAACTGAGCAAGTATTCTAGCCACTTCCTCCCGTAACTGTAACAGAGGAAGGATTCTAGACACTTATCCCAGGCACAGCAAAAGAGCAAGAATTCTAGTCACTTCTCAAGACACTGCAACAGAGCAAGGATTCTAGTCACTTTACCAAAGCACTGAAACAGAGCAAGGATTCTAGGCACTTCATCCTGTCACTGCAACAGAGCAAGAATTCTAGTCTCTTCCTCAAGGCACTGGAACAGAGCAAGGATTCTCGACACTTCCCCCAAGCACTGAACCAGCGCTAGTGTTCTAGATCTCCCCCAGGCAGTGGAGCAGAGCAAGGATCCTATTCACTTCCCCCAGGCACTGGAACAGAGCAAGGATTCTGAACACTTCCCCCAAGCACTGCAAGAGAAAGAATTCTAGTCAATTCCCTCAATCACTGCAACAGAGCAAGGATCCTATTCACTTCCCCCAGGCACTGGAACAGGGTAATAAGTCTAGTCACTCCCCAGACACGGCATATAGCAAGGATTCTAGGTCACTTCCCCAGGAGCTGCAACAGTTCAAGGATTCTAGTCTCTTCCCATGGCATTGCAACAGAACAATGATTCTAGTCACTTGTCCCAGGCACTTCATCACAGTAAGTAATCTAGTGCTGCAACACAGCAATGATGTTAGTCATTTCCCACTGGCACTGCAACAGAGCAAGGATTATAGTTCCTTTTCCCGTGCACTGCTACAGAGAAAGAATTCTAGACACTTCTTCAAGGCACTACAACAGAGTAAGCATTCTCGTCACTTCCCCTAGGCACTTCAACAGAGCAAGGATTCTAGTCGCATCCCCAAGGCACTAAAACATAGCAAGGATTGTAGTCACTTTCCCCAGACACTGCAACATAGGAAGGATTCTAGACACTTCCCAAGGCAGTGCAACAGAGCAAGCACTCTTCTCATTTCTCCCGGGTGCTGCAACACAGCAATGATTCTAGTCACTTCAAACTGGCACTGCAACAGAGCAAGGATTTTAGTCACTTTCCCTAGGCACTTCAACAAAGGAAGGATTCTAATCACTTCCCGAAGGCACTGGAACAGAGCAAAGAATCTAGGCTCCTCCCCAAGGAACTGCAACACAGAAAGAATTATAGTCACTTCACCCAGACACTGCAACACAGCAAGGATACCAATCACTTCCAGCAGGCACTGCAACAGAACAAGGATTTTAGTCACTTTCCTCAGGCACTGCAACAGAGCAATAATTCTAGTCACTTTCCCAGACACTGCAACAGAGCTAGGATTCTTGATCACTTACCCCAGGAACTGCAACAGAGAAAGGATTCTAGCCACTTTCCCGAGACACTGCAACAGAGCAATAATTCTAGTCATTTCCCCACACACTGCAACAGAGCTAGGATTCTAGACACTTCCCCTAGGAACTGCAATAGAGAAAGAATTCCTCTCACTTCACCCAGATGCTCCATCAGAGCTAGGATTCTAGTCACTTTCCTCTGGCACTGCAACAGAGCAAGAATTTTATACACTTCCCCAAGGAACTGCAACAGCAACAATTCTAGTCCCTTCCCCTTGGCACTGCAACAATGATTATAGTCACTTCCCCCAGGCAGTGCAATAGAGAAACGAATCTAGGCACTTCCCCTAGGCACTGCAACAGAGCAAGGATTCTAGTCATTTGAAGGCACTGCAACAGATCAAGGTGTTGCAACACAGCAATGATTCAAGTTACCTCCCACTGGCACTGCAATAGAGCAAGGATTCTAATCACTTCCTCTAGGCACTTCAACGGAGCTAGAATTCTAATCACTTCCCGAAGGCACTGGAACATAGCAAGGAATCTAGACTCTTCACCCAGGAACTGCAACATATAGTCACTTTACCCAGACACTGCAACAAAACAAGGATTCCAGTCACTTCCTCCAGGCACTGAAACAGAGCAATAATTCTAGTCACTTCCCAAGACACTGCAACAGAGCAAGGATTCCAGTCATGTCCCCATACATTGCAACAGAGCTAGGATTCTAGATCATTTCCCCCAGGAACTGCATCAGAGCAAGGATTCTAGTCTCTTCCCCCAGGCACTGCAACACAGGATTCCAGACACTTCCTCCAGGCACTGAAACAGAGCAATAATTCTAGTCATTTCTCAAGACACTGCAACAGAGCAAGGATTCTAGTCATGTCCCCATACATTGCAACAGAGCTAGGATTCTAGATCATTTCCCCCAGGAACTGCATCAGAGCAAGGATTCTAGTCTCTTCCCCCAGGCACTGCAACACAGGATTCCAGACACTTCCTCCAGGCACTGCAACAAGGAAAGTATTCCAGTCACTTCACAAAGACACTGTAACAGAGCTAGGATTCTAGATAACTTTCCCCAGGCACTGCAACAAGGAAAGTATTCCAGTCACTTCACAAAGACACTGCAACAGAACAAGGATTCTACTCACTTCACCAAACAACTGCAACAGAGCAATAATTCTTGACACTTCCCCAGACACTGCTACAAAGCTAGGATTCTAGGTTACTTCCCCCATTAACTGCAACAGAGAAGGATTCTAGACACTTCCCCTAGGAAATGCAACACAGAAAGAATTCCAGTCATTTCACCCAGACGCTGCATCAGAGCTAGGATTCTAGTCACTTTCCACTGGCACTGCAACAGAGCAAGAATTCTCTACACTTCCTGGAGGTACTGCAACAGAGTCGTAATTCTAGTCACTTCCCAAGGCACTGCAACAGAGCAAGGATTCTAGTCGCTTCCCAATATAACTGCTAAAGAGCAAGAATTCGAGACCCTTCCTTAATGCACTGCAACATAGCAAGTATTCTAATCACTTCCCACAGGCACTGTAACAGAGGAAGGTTTCTAGTCACTTTCACCGTGCACTGCAACATAGTAAGGATTCTTGTCACTTCCGCCAGGCACTGCAACAGAGGAAGAATTCTAATCGCTTCCCAAAGACATCAGAGCAGAGCAAGGATTCTAGACACTTCCATGATGCACTGCAACAGAGAAAGAATTCTAGACACTTCACCCAGAAACTACAACGGAGCAAGGATACTAGTCACTTTACCCAGGCACTGCAACAGAGCAATAATCCAAGTCACTTCCTAAAGGCACTGCAATAGAGCTAGGATTATAGATCACTTCCCCCAGGAACTGCAACAGAGTAATAGTTCTAGCCACTTCCCACTGGCACTGCAACAGAGCAATGATTATAGTCACTTCTCCCATGCAGTGCAATAGAGAAACGAATTAGTCACTTCCCATAGGCACTGCAACAGAGCCAGGATTCTACTCACTTCCACCAGGCACTCCTACACAGCAAAAATTGTATTCAATTTCCGTAGTCAAAGGAACAGAGCAATAATTCTAGTCACTTCCCCAGACACTGCTACAGACATATGATTCTAGGCCACTTATGACAGGAACTTCAACAGTGCAAGGATTCTATCTCACTTTCCCCAGGCACTGCAACAGAGCAATTATTCTAACCACTTCCCCAGACACTGCAACAGAGCAAGGATTCTAGTCACTTCCTCAAGGCACTGCAACAGAGCAAGGATTTTAGTCACTTCCCCTAGACACTTCAACAGAGCAGGGATTTTAATCACTTCCCTCATACACTGCAACATAGCAGGATTCTAGTCACTTCAGCCAGGCACTGCAACAGAGGAAGAATTCTAGTCACTTCTCAAGACACTGCAACAGAGCAATGATTCTAGACACTTCACCCAGGCATCATAACAGAGCAAGGATTCTAGACACTTCCCTCATGTAATGCAACAGAGAAAGTATTCTATTCATTTTTCTCAGACACTACAACAGAGCAATAATTCTAGTCACTTCCTCAAGGCACGGCAGCAAATCCAGGATTATAGATCACTTCCCCTGGAATTGCAACAGAGAAATTATTCTAGTCACTTCCGCCAGGCACTGCAACATATCAAGAATTCTAGTCACCTCGACACTGCAACAGAGCAAGCACTCTAGTCACTTCCCCAAGCAACTGTAACAGAGCAACGATTCTAGTCACTTCTTCCTGGCACTGCAACAGAGCAATGATTATAGTCACTTCCCCCAGGCAGTGCAATAGAGAAACGAATCTAGTCGCTTCCCCTATGCACGCAACAGAGCCAGGATTCTACTCATTTCCCCAAGGCACTGCTACATAGCAAGGATTGTAATCAATTTCCGAAGGCACAGCAAAAGAGCAATAATTCTAGTCACTTCCCCAGGCACTGCAACAGATCTCGGATTCTAGGTCACTTATAACAGGAACTTCAACAGTGCAAGAATTCTAGTCATTTCCCCCTGAAGCTGTAACAGAGCAAGGATTCTAGTTATATCCCCCAGGCACTGCAAAAGAGCAACAATTCAAGTCACTTCCCTATGCACTGCAACATAGCATAGATTGTTGTCACTTTCCCCATGAACAGCAACAGAGCAAGGATTCTAATCACTTCCCTCAGGCAGTGCAACAAACCAAGGATTCTAGTCACTTATCCCAGGAACTTCAACCGATGAAGTATTCTAGTCACTTCCCCAGGCACTACAACAGAGCAAGGATTCTAGTCATTTTCTCGGACACTGCACCAGAGCAATGATTCTAGTCACTTTCCTAGAAACTGCAACAGAGCAAGGATCATAATCACTTCCTCCAGGCACTGCAAAAGAGAAAAGATTCTATTCACTTCCTCCACACACTACGGCACAACAAGGATTCTAGTCACTTCCCCCTGGGACTGCAAAAGTGCAATTATAGTCTCTTGCCCCATGCACTGCGACAGACCAAGGATTCTAGTCACTTTGCACAGGCACTGCCACAAAGCAAGGATTCTAGTCACCTTCTCCAAGTTTTGCAACAAAGCAAGGATTCTAGTCACTTTCCCCAAGCTCTGCAGCAGAGCAATGATTCTAGTCACTTCCCCCAGGCACTACAACAGAGCAAGGAATATTAGTCACTACCCCCAGGCACTGCAACAGTGCGCGAATTCAAATCACTTTCCCCAGATACAACAAGAGTGCAATGGTTCTAGTCACTTCCCACAGGCACTGCAGCAGTGCAAGAATTTTAATAACCTCCCCTAGACACTGCATCAGTGCAAGCATTCTTTTCACTTTCACAAGGCACAGCAACAAAGCAAGAATTTTAGTCACTTCACCCAGGCACTGCAACAGACCATGGATTCTTGTCACTTTCCACAGCCACTGCAACAGAACAAGGATTCTAGTCACTTCCCACAGGAACTGTAAGAGAGCAAGGATTCTAGTCACTTCTTACTTTTCTGCCACAGAGCAAGAATCCTAGATACTTCCCCATGGCACTGCAACAGAGGAGGGATACTAGCCAGTTTCCACAGGCACTTTATCAGAGCAAGGATTCTAGTCATTTCCTGCAGGTGCTGCAACACAGCAAGATTCTTGTCACTTCCCACTGAGACTGCAACAGAGCAAGGAGACTAGTCACTTCCTAAAGGCACTGCAACATAGCAAGGATTCTAGGCACTTTCCCCTGGCACTGCAGGAGATCTAGGATTCTAGTCACATTCCGCAGACATTGCAGCAGCTCAATAATTCTAGTCACTTCCCTCTGGCACTGCAGCAGAGCAATGATTATAATCACTTCCCTAGGCCCTGCAACAGCGCAAGAATTCTAGTCACTTCCCAAATGCACTGCAACAGAGCAAGGATTCTAGTCTCTTCCCCCTGGCACTGCATCAAAGCAAGTATTCAAGTCACTTTCCCTAGTCACTGCAACTGAGAAATAATTCTAGTTTCTTCACCCGGACACTGCAAAAGAGCAAGGATTCTAGTCACTTCCCACTGACACTGGAAGAGAGCAAGAATTCTAAACACTTCCAATAGGCTCTGCAACAGAAGGTGGATTCTAGTCAATTTTCAATGCAAGAGAGCAAGGAATATAGTCACTTCCCCGAGTTATTGCAACAGTGCAAGAATTCTATTCACTTTCCCCAGGAACTGGAACAGAGCAAGGATTCTAGTCACTTCCCCAAGGCACTGGAGCAAAGCATGGATTCTAGACTCGTCCCCCATTCACTGCAACACAGAAACAATTCTAGTCACTTCACCTAGACAGTCCAACAGAGCAAGCATACTAGTCACTTCCAACAGGCACTGCAACAGATCAAGGATTCTAGTCATTTGAAGGCACTGTAACAGAGCAAGGATTCTTGTCATTTCTCCCACGTGCTGCAACACAGGAATGATTCAAGATACTTCCCACTGGCACTGCAACAGAGAAAGGATTCTAATCACTTCCCCTAGGCACTTCAACAGAGCAATGATTCTAATCACTTCCCGAAGGCACTGAAACAGAGCAAGGAATCTAGACTCTTCCCCCAGGAACTGCAACATAGAAAGAATTATAGTCACTTCACCCAGACACTGCAACACAACAAGGATTCCAATCACTTCCCCCAGGCACTGTAACAGAGCAATAAATCTAGTCATGTCCCCATACACTGCAACAGAGCTAGGATTCTAGATCACTTCCCCCAGGAACTGCAACAGAGCAATGATTCTAGTCACTTCCCCAAGGCACTGCAACAAAGAAAGAATTCCAGTAACTTCATCCAGACACTGTAACAGAGCAACGAATCTAGTCACTTCCCCCAGGCACTGCAACAAAAGATTCTCGACACTTCCCCCAGGCACTGCAACAGGGAAAGTATTCCATTCACTTCACAGAGACAATACAACAGGACAAGGATTCTACTCACTTCCGCGAGGCACTGCAACAGACCAATAGTTCTAGACACTTCCCCAGACACGGTAACAGAGCTAGGATTCTAGATCCCTTTCCCCAGGAACTGCAACAGAGCAAGGATTCTACTCACTTCCCCAAGTCACTGCAACAGAGCAATAATTCTAGTCACTTCCCCAGACACTGCCAAAGGGCTAGGATTCTAGATCACTTCCCCCATCATCTGCAACAGAACAAGTATTCTAGTCACTTCCCAGGCACTGCAAGAGAAATAATTCTAGTCTCGTCCCAAGACACTGCAAAAGGCTATGATTCTAGGTTACTTCCCCCAGGAACTGCAACAGAGAAGAATTCTAGACACTCCCCCTAGGAACTGCAACACAGAAAAAATTCTAGTCATTTCACCTAGACACTCCAATAGAGCAAGGATTCTAGTCACTTTCCCCAGGCACTGCAACAGAGAAGGATTCTCAATGTTTCTCCCAGGCACTACAACAGAGAAATTATTCCACTCACTTCACCCAGACGCTGCATCAGAGATAGGATTCTAGTCACTTTCCACTGGCACTGCAACACTTCCCCCTAGGAACTGCAACACAGAAAAAATTCTAGTCATTTCACCTAGACACTCCAATAGAGCAAGAATTCTATACACTTCCCCAAGGTACTGCAGCAGACCAAGAATTCTAGTCACTTCTCCCTGGCACTGCAACATAGCAATGATAATAGTCACTTCTCCCAGGCAGTGCAATAGAGAAACGAATCTAGTCACTTCCCCTAAGCACTGTAACAGAGCCAGGATTCTACTCATTTACCCCAAACACTGCTACATAGCAAGGATTGTAATTAATTTTCGAAGGCACAGCAACACAGCAATAATTCTAGTCACTTCCACAGGCACTGCAACAGACCTCGGATTCTAGGTCGCTTCTAACAGGAACTTCAACAGTGCAAGAATTCTAGCCACTTTCCCCAGGCACTGCAACATAGCAAGGATTCTTGTCACTTCCGTCAGGCACTGCAACAGAGGAAGAATCCTAGTCACTTCCTCAAGGCACTGCAGTATAGCTAGGATTATAGATCACTTCACCAGGAACTGCAACAGAGAAAGGATTCTAGTCACTTCCGCTAGGCGCTTCAACAGAGCAATTAGTCTAGTTACTTCCCCCAGGCACTGCGGCATATCAAGAATTCTAGTCACTGACTCCGACACTGCAACAGAGCAAGGATTCTTGTCACTTCACCCAGGCACCGGAATAGACCAACGATTACAGACACTTCTTCAAGGCACTGCAACAGAGCAAGAATTTTAGATCACTTCCCCTAGCAACTGTAAAAGAGCAAGGTTCCTAGTCAGTTTCCACAGGCACTGCAAGAGAGCAAGGATTCTAGTCATTTCCCCCAGAAGGTGCAACACAGCAAGGATTGTAGTCACTTGCCCTGGCACTGCAACAGCGCAAGAATTCTATTCACTTTCCCGGACACTGCAACAGAGCACGGATTCTAGTCAATTTTCCAAACACTCCAACAGAGCAAGCATAATAGTCACTTCCCGCAGGCACTGCAACAGAGCAAGGATTCTAGTCACTTGAAGGCACTTCAACAGAGCAAGGATTATGTTAACTTCCCCTAGGCACTACAACAGAGAAAGGATTCTAGTCATTTCCCACTGGCACTGCAACAGAGAAAGAATTCTAGACACTTCCACAAGGTACTGCAACAGAGCAACGATTCTAGTCACTTCCCCCAGGCACTGAAACAGAGCAATGATTATAGTCACTTCCCAAGTCACTGCAATAGAGAAACGACTCAAGTCACTTCGCCTAGGCACTGAAACAGAGCAAGGATTCTGGTCACTTTCCTCAGCAACTGCATCATAGCAAGGACTGTAGTCACCTACCCCACTTAAATAGACCAAAGATTCTAGTCACTTCCTCAAGGCATTGCAACAGAGGAAGGATTCTAGTCACTTTCCCAAGCACTGCAAAAGTCCAAGGATTTTAGTCACTTACCCCAGGCTGTGCAACAGATCAAGAATTCTAGTCACTGCTCCAGACACTGCAACAGAGCAAGAATTCTGTTCACTTTCCCAGGGACTGGAACAGAACAAATATTCTAGACACTTCCCCCAGGCACTGCATTAAAGCAATAATACTAGTCACTTCCCTCAGACAGCGCAACAGGCCAAGGATTCTAAACACTTCATCCTGGCACTGCAAGAGAGAACGGATTCTAGTCACATCCCACAGGCAGTGCAACAGAGCAAGGATTCTAGACACTTCCCCCAGGCACTGCAACAGAGCAAGGATTCTAGTCACGTCCTCAAGGCACTGCAACAGAGCAAGGATTCTAATGAATTCCCCCAGGTACTGCAACAGAGCAAGGATTCCACTCACATCCCCCAGACATTGAAACAGCTTAAAAATTCTAGTCACTTCCCCCAGGAACTGCAACAGAACAAGAATTCTAGTCACCTTCCATAGGCACTGCAAAAAGCAAGGATTCTTGTCACTTCCAAAAGACTTTGCAACAGAGCAAGAAGTCTCATCACTTCCCCCAGACACTGCAAAAGTGCAATGATTCTAGGAACGTCCCTCAAGCACTGCAACAGAGCAAAATTCTAGTCACTTCCCCAAGGCACTGCAACAGAGCAAGGATTCTACTCTTTTCGTAGTCACTGCAACAAATCAAGGATTCTAGTCACTTCTCAAGGCACTGCAAAAGAGCAAGGATTCTAGTCACCTCCCCCAGGCACTGCAACAGAGCAAGGATTCTAGTCACTTCCCCCAGGCACTGCAACCGAGCAAGAATTCAAATCATTTTCCCCAGACACTGCAACAGTGCAACGGTTCTAGTCACTTGCACCAGGCACTGCAACAAAGCAGGGATTCTAATGAATTATCCCAGACACTGCAACAGCTAAAGGATTCTAGATATTTCCCCCAGGAACTGCAATAGAGCAAGAATTCTAGTCACTTCCCCCTGGCACTGCAACAAGAATTCCTCTCACTACACACATGCAATGCAAATGAGCAAGAATTCTACTCATTTCCACAAGGCACTGCAAGACAGCAAGCATTCGAGTCACTTCTCACTGGTAGTGTAACAGAAATAATTCTAGTCATTTCACCCAGACAGTGCGACAGTGCAAGGTTTCTAGTCACTTTCCCACATACAGCAACACAGCAAGGATTCTAGTCATTTCCCTTAGGCACTGCAACAGAGAAACTACTCTCATCACTTTCCCCAGAGACTGCAACAGAGCAAGGATTCTAGTCTCTTTTCCCAGGCACTGCAACAGATAAAGAATTGTGCTCACTTCCCCTACACACTGCTTCAGAGCAAATATTCTAGTTACTTCTTCCAGAGTCTGCAATACAGCAAGGATTCCAGTCACTTACCCCGGGTATTTCAACATATCAAGGATTGTAGTCACTTTCTGTAGGCACTGCAGCACAGCAAGAATTATAGTCACTTCCCTCAGACACAGCTGCAGAGCAAGGATTCTAATATTCTAATTACTTACTCCAGGCACTGCAACAGAGAAAGGATTCTAGTCATTTCCCCCGGCATTACAACACAGCAAGGATTCTAGTCACTTACACCAGGGACTGTAACAAAGCAAGGATTCCACACACATCCCCCAGACATTGAAACAGCTTAAAAATTCTAGTCACTTCCCCCAGGAACTGCAACAGAACAAGAATTCTAATCACTTTCCCCAGGCACTGACAAGGGTTCTGCAAAAAGACTGCAACAGAGCATGTCTTATTTCTAAAAGTGGAATGATTCTAGAAACTTACCCCAGGCACTGTAACAGAGCAAGGATTCTACACACTTCCCCAGGCACTGCAACAGAGCAAGGATTCTAGCAACGGCAGCAAGGATTCTAGTCACTTACCCAAGGCACTGCAACAAGTATGGATTCAAGGATTCTAGGCACTGCACAGAGCAATTTCCCTTCAGGCACTGCAACGGAGCAAGGATTCTAGTCACTTTCCCCAGGCACAGCAACAAAGCAAGGATTCTAGTCACTTTCCCCAAGCACTGCAACAGAGGAAAATTACAGTCACTACCCCAAGGCACTGCAACAGAGCATGGATTCTACACACTTTTCCTAGGCACTGCAACAGAGAAAGGGTTCTAGTTACTTCCCACAGAAACTGAAACAGTGCAAGTGTTCTTGCCATTTCCCCCAGGCAAAGCAACAAACCAATGATTCTAGTCACTTCGCACAGGAACTGCTTCAAAACAAGGATTCTAGTCACTTCCCCAGGCACTGCAACAGAGCAGTGGTTCTAGTCACTTCTCCCAGGCTCAGAAACCAAAAAAGGATTCTAGTCACTTCCCCTGGCACTTCAACAAAGCATTGATTCTACTCACTTTCCAGGGCACTACAACAGAGCAAGGATTCTATTCATATCCCATAGACACTATAACGGCTCATGATTTCTAAGGAAATCCCCCAGGCACTGCAACAGAGCAAGAATTCTGATCACTTTCTCAACACACTGCAATAGTTCAAGGGTTCTAGTCTCTTAACAAAGGCACTGCAACAGAGCAAGAATTCTAATAAATTCCCCAAGGCACTGCAACTGAGCAAGGATTTTACTCACTTCCCTCAGGCACTGCAACATAGCAAGAATTCTGATCACTTTCTCAACACACTGCAACAGTGCAAGGGTTCTAGTCTCTTACCAACGGCACTGAAACAGAGCAAGAATTCTATTCAATTCCCAAAGGCACTGCAACAGAGCAAAGATTCTAATGATTTCCCCCAGGCACTGCAACAGAGCAAGGATTCTATTCACTTTCCCCAGACACTGCAACAGCTGAATAAATTTTAGTCACTTCCCCCAGGAACTGCAACAAAGCAAGGATTCTTGTCACTTCCCCCAGACACTGAAAAAGTTCAATGATTCTAGGAACTTCCACCAGGCATTGCAAGAGATCAAAGATTTTAGACTCTTCCCCCGGCACTGCAACAGAGCAAGGATTCTAGTCACTTCCCCAGGCACAGCGACAATGCAAGGATTCTTGTCATTTCCCCCTGGCACTAAAACAGAGAAGAGGTTCTAGTCACGCCCAACAAGCACTGCAACCCAGCAAGAACTCTACACACTTCCACCAGGCACTGCAACACAGCAAGGATTCTAGTCACTTCCCCCAGGAAATGCAACAGAGAAACTATTCAAATCACTTTCCCCAGGGACTGTAACAGAGCAAGGATTCTAGTCTCTTTTCCAAGGTATTGAAACAAAGCAAGAATTGTGCTTACTTCCCCCAGACACTGCTACAGTGCAAGGATTCTAGTCACTTCCCCCAGGCACTGCAATAGAGCAAAGGTTCTAGTCACTTCCCACAGTTATTGCAACCAAAAAAAAGGATTCTAATCACTTCCCCTAGGAACTGCAAAAAATCATGGATTCTATTGACATCCCATACAAACTGCAACAGCTCAATAATTCTAAGCAAATCAGTGTAAGACTTCTAGACACTTACCCTAGGCACTGCAACAGAGCAAAAAGTCTATTCTCTTCCCACAGACACTTCAAAAATTCAATGATTCTAGTCACTTCTCCCAGGCACTGCTATAGAGCAAGGATTCTAGTCACTTCCCCCAGGCACAGCAACAAAGCAAGAATTCCATACACTTTTCCAAGCTCTGCTACAGAGCTAGGATTCTAGTCACTTCGCCCAGGCACTTCAGGAAAGCAAGGATTCCAATCACTTTCCCCAAGCACTGCAACAGAGCAAGAATTATAGTCACTTCCCCCAAAGTCTGCTACGGGGCAACTAACTATTTTACTCACTTCCCACAAGCACTGCAACAAAGCAAGAATTCTGACCACTTTCTCAACACATTGCAACAGTGGAAACGTTCTAGTCTCTTACCAACGGCACTCCAACAGAGCATGAATTACAATCACTTCCATCAGATACTGTAACAGTGCAATTGTTCTTCCCATTTCCACCAGGCACTGCAACAAAGCAAGGATTCTAGTCACTTCAGACAATCATAGCAACAGAACAAGGATTCTAGTCACTTCCACAGGCACTGCAACAAAGCAAGGATTCTACTCACTTAACAAGACCCTGCAACAGAGCAATGATTCTAGTCACTTCAAGGCACTGCAACAGAGCAAGGATTACAGTCACTTCCAACAGGCACTGCAACAGAGCAAGGTTTCTAGTCACTTCCGCCAGGCACGGCAACACAGCAAGTATTCTAGTCACTTCCCCCAGTCACTGCAACAAAGCAAGGATTCTAATCACTTCCCACAGGCACTGCAACATAGAAGGTATTATAGTAATTTCCTCCAGGTACTGCAACAGAGCAGGGATTCTAGTTACTTACCCCAGGCCGTGCAACGGAGCATGTATTCTAGACACTTTCCCCAGGGAATGCAACATAACAAGGATTCTAGTTATTTCCCCCCAGGCATTGCTACAGAGCAAGAGTTCCAGACACTTACCCTAGGAACTGCAACAGAGCAAGGATTCTGATCAATTCATCCAGGAACTGCAAGAGAGCAAGATTTCTCGTCACTTCCCCAACACACTGCAACAGTGCAAGCGTTCTAGTCACTTCCCCAAGCACACCAACAAAGCATAGATTCTAATCACTTCCCCTAGGCATTGCAGCACAGCATGGATTCTAATCACATCCCCAAGGCAATGCAACAGAGCAAGGATTCTAGTCACTTCTCCCAGGCATTAGAGCAGAACAAGGATTCTAGTCACTTCTCCCACGCACTGCAAAAGAAAAATGATGCTATTCACTTCCCCAAGCATTGAAGCAGATCACGGATTCTATTCACTTCCCATAGGCACTGCAACAGAGCAAGAATTCTAGTCACTTTCCCAGGAACTGCATCGGAACAAGAATTCTAGTTACTTCCCCTAGACACGGCAACAGAGCAAGGATTCTATTCACTTCCCCCTGGAACTACAACTGAACAAGAATTCCATTCACTTCCCTTAGGCACTGGAACAAAGCAAGGATTCTAGTCACTTCCCCCAGGCTCTGCAACAGAGCAGTGATTCTAGTCATTTCCTCTAGGTTCTGCAACAGAGCACTATTTCTAGTCACTTCCCCCATGCACGGCGACAGAGCAAGGATTCTAGTCACTTCTCCCAGGCATGGAAACAGAGCAATGATTCTAGTCACTTCCCCCAGGCGCTGCAACAGAGCAAGGATTCAAGTCACTTCCCCCAGGCATTAGAGCAGAACAAGGATTCTAGTCACTTACTCCAGGAACTGCAAAAAATAAAATTTTTAGCCCTTACACTACAACAGAAAGAATTCTAGTCACTTCATCTAGACACTGCAATAGATCAAGGATTCTAGTCACTTTCCCCTTGCACTACAACAGAGCAAGGATTTTAGACAATTCCCCTAGGCACTGCAACAGAAAGTGAATTCTAGTCTCTTCACCCAGACGCTGCAATAGAGAAAGAATTCTAGTCACTTCCCCAGGCACTGCAACGGAGCAATTATTCTAGTCACTAACCCCAGGCACTGCGACTTAGCAAGGATTCTAGTCATTTTCCCAAGACAGTGCAACAGATCGAGATATCTAGTCACTTCCTCCAGGCACTGCAACCGTGGAATGATTCTAGACACATCCCCCAGAGAAAGAATTCTATTCACTTCCTGCAGACACTGCAACAATTCTATGATTCTAGTCTCTTCCGTCAAGCACTACAGCGGAGCAAGGATTCTAGTCACTTCCCCCAGGCACTGCAACAGTGCTAGGATTCTAGTCACTTCCCCTAGGCACTGCAACAGAACAAGGATTCTAGTCACTTCCTCCAGTCGCTGCAACAGTGCAATGATTCTAGTCACTCTCCCCAGGCACTGCAACATGCAAGAATTCTAGTCACTTCCCCCCAGACACTGCAACAGAGCAAGGTTTCTAGTCACTTCACCCAAACCTATCATTTTCCTCGCCTCTTACACCTCCACTCTTTCCACCTCATCCATGGCTCTTTCACGTGCCACTTTCTCCACCTTATCCCTGGCTTACGCTGCCACTTTCTCCACCTCATCCCTGGCTCCTTAACCTGCCACTTTCTCCACCACATCCCTGGCTATTTAACATGCCACTTTCTGCACCTCATCCCTCGCTTCTTAACCTGCCACTTTCTCCACCTCATCGATGGCTCCTTCACCTGCCACTTTCTCCACCACATCCCTGGCTATTTAACCTCCCACTTTCTCCACCTCATCCCTGGCTCCTTAACCTACCACTTTCTTCACTTCCTCCCTGGCTCTTTAACCTGCCACTTTCTCCACCTCATTCCTTGCTCCTTAACCTGCCACTTTATCCAACTCATCCCTGGCTTCTTAATCTGCCACTTTCTCCACCTCATACCTGGCTCTTTAACCTGCGACTTTCTCCACCACTTCCCTGGCTTAACTTGCCTCTTTCTCCACCTCATCCCTGGCTCTTTAACCTGCCAGTTTCTCCTCCTCATCCCTGGCTCCTTAACGTGCCACTTTCTGCACCACATCTCTGGCTTAACCCGCCTCTTTCTCCACCCAGCATGACTTTCAGATTCTTCCTGAATAGTATAAGCTCTCTCTTGTAAGGCCATGAAGTTCCCAAAACTGTACATCTCTGGCTACAACAACGGTCATCATCATATAGCTACGTGATGGTTTTGAAAACCGAGAAGTTGAAGATTGAGACACTTATGCAACATATGGGAATCTTTATTTAGGAAACGTTTCGCCACACAGTGGCTTCATCAGTCCAATACAAAGCAGAAGTGTGTAAGGAGAGGAGTTTGAGGTAATCAGTCCCTCAGCCTGGAGTCTATGTGTTCAGTCCATCACTCTTGTAGAATATTCTACAAGGCTGAGGGACGGATTACATCAAACTCCTCCTCTCTTTATACTCTTCTGCTTCGTATTGGACTGATGAAGCCACTGTGTGGCGAAACGTTTCCTAAATAAAGATTCCCATGTGTTGCATAAGTGTCCCAGTCATCATATAGCTAGCACGCACGCACGCACACTTTAATAAGTTGTAATTTCAAGTAAATGTTCAACAGAATTATGAAATTTAATGATGGGTTTGGAAATCTGTCATATTGTTGATGGATCACGAGAGAGAGAAAGTAAGTTGGCTGGCGTATTATTGATGGTATAAAGTGGACATTGTTCAGTGGATTTGGCAATATTTTATGTAGATTGTTCCCAAAGGCTTTGATGGGATTATAATGTTATTTGACGTTACATTTGGCTAAGTAAAGTTGCAGTGGTGAATATCGGGTTAAGTTAGGCTAAGGTGGGTGAGATTGGGTTGAGATATGTTTTGTCAGGATGAGCTGGGTGAGATTGGGTTGAGATTATCTGGAGAGAGTTCCGGGGGTCAACGCCCCCGCGGCCCGGTCTGTGACCAGGCCTCCTTAGGTCAGTGTCCCAGGATGCGACCCACACCAGTCGACTAACACCCAGGTACCCATTTTACTGATGGGGAACATAGACAACAGGTGGAAAGAAACATGTCCAATGTTTCTACTCAGGCTGGGAATCGAACCCAGGCCCTCGCCGTGTGAAGCGAGAGCGTTAACCACCAGGCCACCAGAGATGTGTTTTGTCAGGATGAGCTGGGTTAGGTTAATTATATCGGGTTACACTGAATGGTCAGTGCTGAGTTTAATAACCTCAGCTCTATGCTAACAAAACCTAACCTAACTAAAACTAACATAACCTAACCATACTAAGCCTTACATAATCAAACCCGACCTATCCTAACCGATCCTAATCAAACTTCTCCAAAAAATATGGTACAATTCGGAAACGAGACTTTATATTGCAAATTTTAAACTGTCAGATATGATGGAACTCCACGAAGCAGTTAGACTCTTAACCTTTAATCATAACTACGACAGATGAGAAAATAAAAGACTTAAATATCCACGGAACAAGAAGGAACTGATGAATGGAATAATTTCTACACGTTTGATTTTTTTTTTTGTCTGTTGAGTTAGACTAGGTTTAGCTGGAACAGCTTTACGGGGTTAAGAGACAGCGATAATGTTTAGCTGCGAGGAAAAACCTGTTCTCCGAGTCTGAGACTCCACAGTTGCAGCCAGAACTGATACTTCCAAAATAAATAAATAAATTATATATATATATATATATATATATATATATATATATATATATATATATATATATATATATATATATATATATATATATATATATATATATATATATATATATATATATATATATATATATATATATATATATATATATATATATATATATATATATATATATATATATATATATATATATATATATATATATATATATATATATATATATATATATATATATATATTATATATATATATGTATATATATGTATATATATATATTATATATATATATTATGCAATAAGATCACAGTGAACAGGTGATTTCAAAATATGCAAAACAACCACTCTGAAAGAATAGAGAAATTCCAAGCGCTTTCGTGACTACTCACATTATCAAGGAACTATGAAAGTGAAGCATACCCCCCCCTTATATAGCTTCCTTGGATGCTTCACTTTCATAGTTCCTTGATAATGTGAGTAGTCACGAAAGCGCTTGGACTTTCTCTATTCTTTCAGAGTGGTTGTTTTGCATATATATATATATATATATATATATATATATATATATATATATATATATATATATATATATATACATACATGATGTCCACAAAAACACTTCCTGATTTCAAACAGGTCTAACATGTAACTTTATTTTAATAACTTTTCCTCTCTATGTGCAGGTTGTATGTGTATCGTTCCAGTCACGGTATTGTGACTATTTTATTAATCTTTCACAGTTTGTGGCTTGAGATGCAGGATTTCACTGTTTCATGTGGTATAGAGTAGCATTAAGGCAGTCAATGTGCGCCTCTCTGGTTGCTCGGCAAACATAGATGTGAAAGTCGAGTTCCGTCCACAAGCTCTGCATCATATCTGGTGTTATCATCCGAACTGCTTCACTGATCGAAATTTGCATCTTCTCTATGTATATATAGACAGATAGATAATAGTTCCTGTTATTTCAGAAGTCCTCCCCCCAGTTTACTCTTCCTGTCCCCCCCCCCCCTTTACTGTTCCTGTCTATTTTGGGCAACATGTTTACCTGGAGAGAGTTTCGGGGGTCAACGCCCCCGCGGCCCGGTCTGTGACCAGGCCTTCCTGTGCAGGAGTTCTGTAAATTTATTGCGAAACTTTCCGCCTACACAGTAGGCTCCTTTAGTCGACTACTGCTTCCGCTGGTACCTCTGTATTCAACTGAAGAACTGTACTGTGTAAGCGAATTTATCCCCCTCAGATACGAGGAGACTTGTGTACTTGTATCACCTTTCCTTACAGGATGTGAGAAGTTCATGGGATGGGATAGAATATACTGTGTGAGAGGGATAGTAGGACCGACTGCAGTCCCAGTCTACAAGATAAACAAACCATTGTACGGGTGACTTTTGTAACCATGGTAAGTTATAAAACTCACTCACCATGGGTTCAAATCCCACTGGTACCGTGGCTTCTTTATAATCCTTTTATTACGAATTCGTGAGTAATGTTACAAGTTCGTGATAAACAAGCCATAACGTAAATAAAATTTAAACTGACTTCGTGCTGGTCAAAACAGTGTCATGCAGACTTGCATATATGGATTGATTTCCAAGAGAAATCTGGCAGTGTCTTAAATAAAAAAAGACCGGTGTAAAAATGCCTGACTTGTAGATTTTTATTTATTTACAAGTTATTCCCGGAAAACAAGTTCATGTAAGTACTGGCAAACTACGGGATTGAGGCTTTCAACCCTCCGTAACGATAGAAAGGATAGATGAGCAACTCTTTCTTAACATCTGTATCCGCGCTGTACGCAAACTGATGCTCCTTGACAACAGGAAACTTGACAACAGGAAACTTGACAACAGGAAACTTGACAACAGGAAACTACGCCGATAACACCTAACTTAAGTAAAAGGACACAAGTGCAACTAACGAGACATTTTACTGTGGCAACGTTTCTCTCTCCAGGAGAGCGAAACGTTGCCACAATAAAATGTCAATTAGTTGTAATTTGTTTCTCTTTACCTAACATATTGGCGGTAATTTCAACATTATCATAACTCGAGCATCAACTTACCTTAGTGATGCTGTCATCTCTCCCTCGACGATCTGTGAACCTTCACCTACCTGTAATATAAACAATACGTTAAGAGAGGTTAAGAGAGTGGTGAAGCAATGTAAAAAGAGAGCAAATGAGAGAGTGGGTGAGATGTTATCAACAAATTTTGTTGAAAATAAGAAAAAGTTTTGGAGTGAGATTAACAAGTTAAGAAAGCCTAGAGAACAAATGGATTTGTCAGTTAAAAATAGGAGAGGAAAGTTATTAAATGGAGAGTTAGAGGTATTGGGAAGATGGAGGGAATATTTTGAGAAATTGTTAAATTTTGATGAAGATAGGGAAGCTGTGATTTCGTGTATAGGGCAAGGAGGAATAACATCTTGTAGGAGTGAGGAAGAGCCAGTTGTGAGTGTGGGGGAAGTTCGTGAGGCAGTAGGTAAAATGAAAGGGGGTAAGGCAGCCGGGATTGATGGGATAAAGATAGAAATGTTAAATGCAGGTGGGGATATAGTTTTGGAGTGGTTGGTGCAATTATTTAATAAATGTATGGAAGAGGGTAAGGTACCTAGGGATTGGCAGAGAGCATGCATATTTCCTTTGTATAAATGCAAAGGGGATAAAAGAGAGTGCAAAAATTATAGGAGGATAAGTCTGTTGAGTATACCTGGTAAAGTGTATGGTAGAGTTATTATTGAAAGAATTAAGAGAAAGACGGAGAATAGGATAGCAGATGAACAAGGAGGCTTTAGGAAAGGTAGGGGGTGTGTGGACCAGGTGTTTACAGTGAAACATATAAGTGAACAGTATTTAGATAAGGCTAAAGAGGTCTTTGTGGCATTTATGGATTTGGAAAAGGCGTATGACAGGGTGGATAGGGGGGCAATGTGGCAGATGTTGCAAGTGTATGGTGTAGGAGGTAGGTTACTGAAAGCAGTGAAGAGTTTTTACGAGGATAGTGAGGCTCAAGTTAGAGTATGTAGGAAAGAGGGAAATTTTTTCCCAGTAAAAGTAGGCCTTAGACAAGGATGTGTGATGTCACCCTGGTTGTTTAATATATTTATAGATGGGGTTGTAAGAGAAGTAAATGCGAGGGTCTTGGCAAGAGGCGTGGAGTTAAAAGATAAAGAATCACACACAAAGTGGGAGTTGTCACAGCTGCTCTTTGCTGATGACACTGTGCTCTTGGGAGATTCTGAAGAGAAGTTGCATAGATTGGTGGATGAATTTGGTAGGGTGTGCAATAGAAGAAAATTAAAGGTGAATACAGGAAAGAGTAAGGTTATGAGGATAAAAAGATTAGGTGATGAAAGATTGGATATCAGATTGGAGGGAGAGAGTATGGAGGAGGTGAACGTATTCAGATATTTGGGAGTGGACGTGTCAGCGGATGGGTCTATGAAAGATGAGGTGAATCATAGAATTGATGAGGGAAAAAGAGTGAGTGGTGCACTTAGGAGTCTGTGGAGACAAAGAACTTTGTCCTTGGAGGCAAAGAGGGGAATGTATGAGAGTATAGTTTTACCAACGCTCTTATATGGGTGTGAAGCGTGGGTGATGAATGTTGCAGCGAGGAGAAGGCTGGAGGCAGTGGAGATGTCATGTCTGAGGGCAATGTGTGGTGTGAATATAATGCAGAGAATTCGTAGTTTGGAAGTTAGGAGGAGGTGCGGGATTACCAAAACTGTTGTCCAGAGGGCTGAGGAAGGGTTGTTGAGGTGGTTCGGACATGTAGAGAGAATGGAGCGAAACAGAATGACTTCAAGAGTGTGTCAGTCTGTAGTGGAAGGAAGGCGCGGTAGGGGTCGGCCTAGGAAAGGTTGGAGGGAGGGGGTAAAGGAGGTTTTGTGTGCGAGGGGCTTGGACTTCCAGCAGGCATGCGTGAGCGTGTTTGATAGGAGTGAATGGAGACAAATGGTTTTTAACACTTGACGTGCTGTTGGAGTGTGAGCAAAGTAACATTTATGAAGGGGTTCAGGGAAACCGGCAGGCCGGACTTGAGTCCTGGAGATGGGAAGTACAGTGCCTGCACTCTGAAGGAGGGGTGTTAATGTTGCAGTTTAAAAACTGTAGTGTAAAACACCCTTCTGGCAAGACAGTGATGGAGTGAATGATGGTGAAAGTTTTTCTTTTTCGGGCCACCCTGCCTTGGTGGGAATCGGCCAGTGTGATAATAAAAAAAAATAAAAACGTATTAACGCACAGATCCCTGCTCCATATATACCAGGTCCATGTATACCAGGTCCATGTATACCAAGTCCATGTATTCCAGGTCTATGTATTCCAGGTCCATGTACTCCAGGTCCTTTTATTTCAGGTCCATGAATTCCAGATCCATGTATTCCAGGTACTTGTATGCCATTCAGCCTACATCTTCAGGTAGTATCTCAGTTATACTTCCTCACATGCTATATCTCCTCACACACGTTATACATCCTCCAAACACACACACGTTATACTTTCACACGTTATACCTACACACGTTATTACTACACACGTTATACCTACATACGTTATACCTCCTCACACACACACACACACACACACACACACACACACCCAGGAATAGATAAGGTGGACAGAGACAGGATGTTCCAGAGATGGGACACAGAAACAAGGGGTCACAATTAGAAGCTGAAGACTCAGACGAGTCAAAAGGATGCTAGGAAGTATTTCTTCAGTAACAGAGTTGTCAGGAAGTGAAATAGTCTGACAAGTGAGGTAGTGGAGGTAGGAATCGTACATAGCATTAAGACGAGGTATGATGAAGCTCTTGCAGCAAGAGAGGACCTAGTAGCAATCAGTGACGAGGCGGGGACAGGAGCTGAGTCTCGACCCCTGCAACCATAAACAAATGAGTATAAATATGTGAGCACACACATACACACGTTACACACACGCTGTACCTCTCTCTCTCACACACACACACACACACACACACACACACACACACACACACACTTTATACCTCCTCACACACTCTTTGTAATTCCTCACAAACACACCTAAGAACAGCATTCCGACATCTTAATCAGGAATCGTTCAGGACCCTGTACACTGTGAACGTTAGGCCCATATTGGAGTATGCGGCACCAGTTTGGAACCCACACCTAGCCAAACACGTAAAGAAGAGAAAGTGCTAAGGTTTGCAACAAGACTAGTCCCAGAGCTAAGAGGTATGTCCTACGAGGAGAGGTTAAGGGAAATCGACCTGGCGACACTGGAGGACAGGAGAGATAGGAAGGACATGACAACGACATATAAAATACTGAGAGGAATTGACAAGGTGGACGAAGACAGGATGTTCCAGAGATGGGACACAGCAACAAGGGGACACAGTTGAAAATTGAAGACACAGATGAACACAGGGATGTTAGGAAGTATTTCTTCAGTCACAGAGTAGTCAGGAAGTGGAACAGTTTTTGAAGCGATGTAGTTGAGGCAGGATCCATACATAGCTTTAAGCAGACGTATGATAAAGCTCATAGTTTAGGGAAAGTGACCGAGTAGCGACCAGTGAAGAGGCAGGGCCAGCAGCTATGACTAGACCCCTTTAACCACAACTAGACGAGCACAAGTAGGTGAGTAGTTCACATTATACCCCTCCCCCCCACCCACCAAGGAGGGCCGAGAGTAGGGGGAGAGCAGCTGAGTGGGGATGGTGGTGGGGGATGGGGTGTAGGTGGAGAAGGGGATAGGTTATATACAGAGACACGACCATGCCACCAAGATCTTCAGAAAAAATGAGGGAGAAAATGGCCATGTACAAACAGGAACCAGACACACAGAGGGAAAGGCAATGAGAGGAGGAGAGGGAGAAGTTAGTTTTTATTCATGGGCTTCAGGAGAGCGAGGGAAGGACACACAATGAAAGATGGCAGGAAGAAATACAGGAGATTGAAAACATCAAAGAAATAGGTTAAGTGGACATGTCTAAGAATGTAAATTTTCAGAGAATAGGGAGGTACTTGAATGAGAAAAAGAGGCTGATCAAGCTGATTTTCAGGACAGAAACAGTGCGAAACAAGATCCTGCAAGAGAAATCATGGTTGACGGAATTGTCAGCATACAAGAGGGTGCCTAGACCGAGACAGAACAAAAACAGAACAGCAGCAGCTGAGGTAGAGGACACAAAAGCGAAAGGAGCTAGGAAGAGAAACAAGGACAGAATCAGCAGAGAACGTCCAGAGCAGGGCAGAGCAACAAGAGCAAACACAACCATCCCCAGAACCCCACAACCAAACACACTATCCCAACACAGACCACAATCCACACTCACAGCCTCCACCCTACACTACACTGTAGAATCCTGCAGCATACTGCCAGGTCCCCCACCCTCACAGCCCGAAAACACAGTGTTGGAGAGGAAAATGAAGTTATGGTACACCAACGCTGATGGAGGAACGAATAAGTGGGAGGAGTGGCACGAAAAAGTCAAAGAGGAATCACCGGATATCATAGCCCTCACAGAAACCAAGCTCACAAGAATGATAACAGATGCCATCTTTCCAATGAAGAGTAGAGGAGGGCAAAGAAGACCAGAGATAGAGTAAAATCTAGGGGACCAGAGAAAACAAACCTCACACAAGGGAAAGGATCTTGGGGTGAGTATAACACAAGGCTCATCTCCTGAGGCACACATCAACGAAATAACTGCTGCAGCAAACGAGCGCCTGCCAAACTTTTGAACAGCATTCCGACATCTCAATAAGGAGTCATTCACACCCTGTACACTGTGTACGTTAGGCCCATATTGGAGTATGCAGCACCAGCTTGGAACCCTCACCTAGCCCAGCATGTAAGGAAACTAGAGAAAGTGCAAAGGTTTACAACAAGACTAATCCCAGAGCTAAGGAGTATGTCCGACGAGGAGAGGTTGAGGGAAATCGACTTGACGACGCTGGAAGACAGGAGAGACAGGGAGGATATGATAACGACATATATAATACTGAGAGGAATCGAAAAGGTGGACAGAGACAGGATGTTCCAGAGATGCGACAAAGCAACAAAGGGTCACAGTTTGAACGTGAAGTCTCACATGAACCACAGGGATGTTAGGAGGTATTACTTCAGTCACAGCGTTGTCAGGAAGTGGAATAGTCTGGGTAGTGATGTAGTGTAGGCAGGATCCATACATAGCTTGAAGGCGAGGTATGATAAAGCTCAGGGAGCGGGAAGAGTGACCGAGTACTGGCCGGTGAAGAGTCGGGTCCAGGAGCTGTGGCACGACCCCTGCAACCACAACTAGGTGAGTACAACTAGGCGAGTACAACTAGGTGAGTACAACTAGGAGAGTACAACTAGGCGAGTACAACTAGGTGAGTGCAACTAGGAGAGTACAACTAGGCGAGTACAACTAGGTGAGTACAACTAGGTGAGTACAACTAGGTGAGTACAACTAGGTGAATACAACTAGGTGAGTACAACTAGGCGAGTACAACTAGGCGAGTACAACTAGGTGAATACAACTAGGTGAGTACAACTAGGTGAGTACAACTAGGTGAGTACAACTAGGTGAGTACAACTAGGTGAGTACAACTAGGTGAGTACAACTAGGAGAGTACAACTAGGCGAGTACAACTAGGCGAGTACAACTAGGTGAATACAACTAGGTGAGTACAACTAGGTGAGTACAACTAGGTGAGTACAACTAGGTGAGTACAACTAGGTGAGTACAACTAGGTGAGTACAACTAGGCGAGTACAACTAGGCGAGTACAACTAGGTGAGTACAACTAGGTGAGTACAACTAGGTGAGTACAACTAGGTGAGTACAACTAGGTGAGTACAACTAGGTGAGTACAACTAGGTGAGTACAACTAGGTGAGTACAACTAGGTGAGTACAACTAGGTGAGTACACCTTGTGTAAGTATCCTCAAAATAAATCATTAAACAACTATGGAACAATTATGGAGTTGTGGTGAGATTATCATCAATTGTTGACCTGAAACTGACCTTTGTTGATGGCAGATGGTGTCTGTAGCCAGCTGGTGCTGTGGTAGCCAGCTGCTGCTGTGGTAGCCAGCTGCTGCTGTGGTAGCCAGCTGCTGCTGGGGTAGCCAGCTGGTCCTGGGGTAGCCAGCTGCTGCTGTGGTAGCCAGCTGGTGCTGTGGTAGTCAGCTGGTGCTGTGGTAGCCAGCTGGTGCTGTGGTAGCCAGCTGGTGCTGTGGTAGCCAGCTGGTGCAGGGGTAGCCAGCTGGTGCAGGGGTAGCCAGCTGGTGCTGGGGTAGCCAGCTGGTGCTGGGGTAGCCAGCTGGTGCTGGGGTAGCCAGCTGGTGCTGTGGTAGCCAGCTGGTGCTGGGGTAGTCAGCTGGTGCTGGGGTAGCCAGCTGGTGCTGGGGTAGCCAGCTGGTGCTGGGGTAGCCAGCTGGTGCTGGGGTAGCCAGCTGGTGCTGGGGTAGCCAGCTGGTGCTGGAGCAAAACCACCTGTTCTCAACAGTTTTGAGGAAACGTTATTTTTTTAGATAACACTCCCGCGATAACACTCCCGCGATAACACTCCCGCGATAACACTCCCGCGATAACACTCCCGCGATAACACTCCCGCGATAACACTCCCGGGATAACACTCGCGTCATAACACTCCCGTCATAACACTCCCGTCATAACACACCCGCGATAACACTCCCGCGATAACATTCGCGTCATAACACTCCCGCGATAACACTCCCGTCATAACACTCCCGTCATAACACTCCCGTCATAACACTCCCGTCATAACACTCCCGTCATAACACTCCCGTCATAACACACCCGTCATAACACTCCCGCGATAACACTCCCGCGATAACACTCCCGCGATAACATTCGCGTCATAACACTCCCGTCATAACACTCGCGTCATAACACTCGCTTCATAACACACCCGTCATAACACTCCCGTCATAACACTCCCGTCATAACACACCCGTCATAACACTCCCGTCATAACACTCCCGTCATAACACACCCGTCATAACACTCCCGTGATAACACTCCCGCGATAACACTCCCGCGATAACATTCGCGTCTTAACACTCCCGTCATAACACACCCGTCATAACACTCTCGTCATAACACTCCCGTCATAACACTCCCGTCATAACACTCGCGTCATAACACTCCCGTCATAACACTCCCGTCATAACACACCCGTCATAACACTCCCGTCATAACACTCCCGTCATAACACACCCGTCATAACACTCCCGTCATAACACTCCCGTCATAACACACCCGTCATAACACTCCCGTCATAACACTCCCGTCATAACACACCCGTCATAACACACCCGTCATAACACACCCGTCATAACACTCGCGTCATAACACTCCCGTCATAACACTCCCGTCATAACACTCCCGTGATAACATTCGCGTCTTAACACTCCCGTCATAACACACCCGTCATAACACTCCCGTCATAACACTCCCGTCATAACACTCCCGTCATAACACACCCGTCATAACACACCCGTCATAACACTCCCGTCATAACACTCCCGTCATAACACTCCCGTCATAACACTCCCGTCATAACACTCCCGTCATAACACACCCGTCATAACACACCCGTCATAACACACCCGTCATAACACTCGCGTCATAACACTCCCGTCATAACACTCCCGCGATAACATTCGCGTCTTAACACTCCCGTCATAACACTCCCGCGATAACATTCGCGTCTTAACACTCCCGTCATAACACTCCCGCGATAACATTCGCGTCATAACACTCCCGTCATAACACTCCCGTCATAACACTCCCGCGATAACATTCGCGTCTTAACACTCCCGTCATAACACTCCCGCGATAACATTCGCGTCATAACACTCCCGTCATAACACTCCCGTCATAACACTCCCGCGATAACACTCGCGTCATAACACTCCCGTCATAACACTCCCGTCATAACACTCCCGTCATAACACTCCCGTCATAACACTCCCGTCATAACACTCCCGTCATAACACTCCCGTCATAACACTCGCGTCATAACACTCCCGCGATAACATTCGCGTCATAACACTCCCGTCATAACACACCCGTCATAACACTCCCGTCATAACACACCCGTCATAACACTCCCGTCATAACACTCCCGTCATAACACTCCCGTCATAACACTCGCGTCATAACACTCCCGTCATAACACTCGCGTCATAACACTCCCGTCATAACACTCCCGTCATAACACTCGCGTCATAACACTCCCGCGATAACATTCGCGTCATAACACTCCCGTCATAACACACCCGTCATAACACTCCCGTCATAACACACCCGTCATAACACTCCCGTCATAACACTCCCGTCATAACACTCCCGTCATAACACTCCCGTCATAACACTCGCGTCATAACACTCGCGTCATAACACTCCCGTCATAACACACCCGTCATAACACTCCCGTCATAACACTCCCGTCATAACACTCCCGTCATAACACTCGCGTCATAACACTCCCGTCATAACACTCCCGTCATAACACTCCCGTCATAACACACCCGTCATAACACTCCCGTCATAACACTCCCGTCATAACACTCCCGTCATAACACTCGCGTCATAACACTCCCGTCATAACACTCGCGTCATAACACTCCCGTCATAACACTCCCGTCATAACACTCCCGTCATAACACTCCCGTCATAACACTCCCGTCATAACACTCGCGTCATAACACTCCCGTCATAACACTCCCGTCATAACACTCCCGTCATAACACTCCCGTCATAACACTCCCGTCATAACACACCCGTCATAACACTCCCGTCATAACACTCCCGTCATAACACACCCGTCATAACACTCCCGTCATAACACTCCCGTCATAACACTCCCGTCATAACACTCGCGTCATAACACTCCCGTCATAACACTCCCGTCATAACACTCCCGTCATAACACTCCCGTCATAACACTCGCGTCATAACACTCCCGTCATAACACTCCCGTCATAACACTCCCGTCATAACACACCCGTCATAACACTCCCGTCATAACACTCCCGTCATAACACTCCCGTCATAACACTCCCGTCATAACACTCCCGTCATAACACTCCCGTCATAACACTCCCGTCATAACACTCCCGTCATAACACTCCCGTCATAACACTCCCGTCATAACACTCCCGTCATAACACTCCCGTCATAACACTCCCGTCATAACACTCCCGTCATAACACTCCCGTCATAACACTCCCGTCATAACACTCCCGTCATAACACACCCGTCATAACACTCCCGTCATAACACTCCCGTCATAACACTCGCGTCATAACACTCCCGTCATAACACTCCCGTCATAACACTCCCGTCGTAACACTCCCGTCGTAACACACCCGTCATAACACTCCCGTCATAACACTCCCGTCATAACACTCGCGTCATAACACTCCCGTCATAACACTCCCGTCATAACACTCCCGTCATAACACTCCCGTCATAACACTCCCGTCATAACACTCCCGTCATAACACTCGCGTCATAACACTCGCGTCATAACACTCCCGCGATAACACTCGCGTCATAACACTCCCGTCATAACACTCGCGTCATAACACTCCCGTCATAACACTCCCGTCATAACACTCGCGTCATAACACTCGCGTCATAACACTCCCGTCATAACACTCCCGTCATAACACTCGCGTCATAACACTCGCGTCATAACACTCCCGTCATAACACTCGCGTCATAACACTCGCGTCATAACACTCGCGTCATAACACTCGCGTCATAACACTCGCGTCATAACACTCCCGCGATAACACTCGCGTCATAACACTCCCGCGATAACACTCGCGTCATAACACTCCCGCGATAACACTCGCGTCATAACACTCGCGTCATAACACTCGCGTCATAACACTCCCGCGATAACACTCGCGTCATAACACTCCCGTCATAACACTCGCGTCATAACACTCCCGTCATAACACTCCCGTCATAACACTCCCGCGATAACACTCCCGTCATAACACTCCCGTCATAACACTCCCGCGATAACACTCCCGTCATAACACTCGCGTCATAACACTCGCGTCATAACACTCCCGTCATAACACTCGCGTCATAACACTCCCGTCATAACACTCCCGTCATAACACTCCCGCGATAACACTCCCGTCATAACACTCGCGTCATAACACTCCCGTCATAACACTCGCGTCATAACACTCCCGTCATAACACTCGCGTCATAACACTCCCGTCATAACACTCCCGTCATAACACTCCCGTCATAACACTCCCGTCATAACACTCCCGCGATAACACTCGCGTCATAACACTCCCGTCATAACACTCGCGTCATAACACTCCCGCGATAACACTCGCGTCATAACACTCCCGTCATAACACTCCCGCGATAACACTCCCGTCATAACACTCGCGTCATAACACTCGCGTCATAACACTCCCGCGATAACACTCGCGTCATAACACTCCCGCGATAACACTCCCGTCATAACACTCCCGTCATAACACTCGCGTCATAACACTCCCGCGATAACACTCGCGTCATAACACTCCCGTCATAACACTCGCGTCATAACACTCCCGCGATAACACTCGCGTCATAACACTCCCGCGATAACACTCGCGTCATAACACTCCCGCGATAACACTCGCGTCATAACACTCCCGTCATAACACTCCCGTCATAACACTCCCGTCATAACACTCCCGTCATAACACTCGCGTCATAACACTCCCGTCATAACACTCCCGTCATAACACACCCGTCATAACACTCCCGTCATAACACTCCCGTCATAACACACCCGTCATAACACACCCGTCATAACACTCCCGTCATAACACTCGCGTCATAACACTCCCGTCATAACACACCCGTCATAACACACCCGTCATAACACTCCCGTCATAACACACCCGTCATAACACACCCGTCATAACACACCCGTCATAACACACCCGTCATAACACTCCCGTCATAACACACCCGTCATAACACACCCGTCATAACACACCCGTCATAACACACCCGTCATAACACACCCGTCATAACACACCCGTCATAACACACCCGTCATAACACACCCGTCATAACACACCCGTCATAACACTCCCGTCATAACACACCCGTCATAACACACCCGTCATAACACACCCGTCATAACACACCCGTCATAACACACCCGTCATAACACACCCGTCATAACACACCCGTCATAACACACCCGTCATAACACACCCGTCATAACACACCCGTCATAACACTCCCGTCATAACACACCCGTCATAACACACCCGTCATAACACTCCCGTCATAACACTCCCGTCATAACACACCCGTCATAACACACCCGTCATAACACACCCGGCATAACACACCCGTCATAACACACCCGTCATAACACACCCGTCATAACACACCCGTCATAACACACCCGTCATAACACTCCCGTCATAACACTCGCGTCATAACACTCCCGTCATAACACACCCGTCATAACACACCCGTCATAACACACCCGTCATAACACTCCCGTCATAACACTCGCGTCATAACACTCCCGTCATAACACACCCGTCATAACACACCCGTCATAACACTCCCGTCATAACACTCGCGTCATAACACTCCCGTCATAACACTCCCGTCATAACACACCCGTCATAACACTCCCGTCATAACACTCCCGTCATAACACTCCCGTCATAACACTCCCGTCATAACACTCCCGTCATAACACTCCCGCGATAACACTCGCGTCATAACACTCCCGCGATAACACTCGCGTCATAACACTCCCGCGATAACACTCGCGTCATAACACTCCCGTCATAACACTCGCGTCATAACACTCCCGTCATAACACTCCCGCGGTAACACTCCCGTCATAACACTCCCGCGATAACACTCGCGTCATAACACTCCCGCGATAACACTCGCGTCATAACACTCCCGCGATAACACTCGCGTCATAACACTCCCGTCATAACACTCCCGTCATAACACTCGCGTCATAACACTCGCGTCATAACACTCCCGTCATAACACTCCCGTCATAACACTCCCGTCATAACACTCCCGTCATAACACTCCCGTCATAACACTCCCGCGATAACACTCCCGTCATAACACTCCCGCGATAACACTCCCGTCATAACACTCGCGTCATAACACACCCGTCATAACACACCCGTCATAACACTCCCGTCATAACACTCCCGTCATAACACTCCCGTCATAACACTCCCGTCATAACACACCCGTCATAACACTCCCGTCATAACACTCCCGCGATAACACTCGCGTCATAACACTCCCGTCATAACACTCGCGTCATAACACTCCCGTCATAACACTCCCGTCATAACACTCGCGTCATAACACTCGCGTCATAACACTCCCGCGATAACACTCCCGTCATAACACTCCCGCGATAACACTCGCGTCATAACACTCCCGTCATAACACTCGCGTCATAACACTCGCGTCATAACACTCGCGTCATAACACTCGCGTCATAACACTCCCGTCATAACACTCCCGTCATAACACTCCCGTCATAACACTCCCGTCATAACACTCCCGTCATAACACTCCCGCGATAACACTCCCGTCATAACACTCCCGCGATAACACTCCCGTCATAACACTCGCGTCATAACACTCGCGTCATAACACTCCCGTCATAACACTCGCGTCATAACACTCCCGTCATAACACTCGCGTCATAACACTCCCGCGATAACACTCGCGTCATAACACTCGCGTCATAACACTCCCGCGATAACACTCGCGTCATAACACTCCCGCGATAACACTCGCGTCATAACACTCGCGTCATAACACTCCCGTCATAACACTCGCGTCATAACACTCCCGCGATAACACTCGCGTCATAACACTCCCGTCATAACACTCCCGTCATAACACTCCCGTCATAACACTCGCGTCATAACACACCCGTCATAACACTCGCGTCATAACACTCCCGTCATAACACTCCCGTCATAACACTCCCGTCATAACACTCCCGTCATAACACTCGCGTCATAACACTCCCGTCATAACACTCCCGTCATAACACTCCCGTCATAACACTCCCGTCATAACACTCCCGTCATAACACTCCCGTCATAACACTCCCGTCATAACACTCCCGTCATAACACTCCCGTCATAACACTCCCGTCATAACACTCCCGTCATAACACTCCCGTCATAACACTCCCGTCATAACACTCCCGTCATAACACTCGCGTCATAACACTCCCGCGATAACACTCGCGTCATAACACTCGCGTCATAACACTCCCGTCATAACACTCCCGTCATAACACTCCCGTCATAACACTCCCGTCATAACACACCCGTCATAACACTCCCGTCATAACACTCCCGTCATAACACACCCGTCATAACACTCCCGCGATAACACTCGCGTCATAACACTCGCGTCATAACACTCCCGCGATAACACTCGCGTCATAACACTCGCGTCATAACACTCCCGCGATAACACTCGCGTCATAACACTCGCGTCATAACACTCGCGTCATAACACTCCCGCGATAACACTCGCGTCATAACACTCCCGTCATAACACTCGCGTCATAACACTCCCGTCATAACACTCGCGTCATAACACTCCCGCGATAACACTCGCGTCATAACACTCCCGCGATAACATTCGCGTCATAACACTCGCGTCATAACACTCGCGTCATAACACTCGCGTCATAACACTCGCGTCATAACACACCCGTCATAACACACCCGTCATAACACTCCCGTCATAACACTCCCGTCATAACACTCCCGTCATAACACTCCCGTCATAACACTCCCGTCATAACACTCCCGTCATAACACACCCGTCATAACACTCCCGTCATAACACTCGCGTCATAACACTCCCGTCATAACACTCCCGTCATAACACACCCGTCATAACACTCCCGTCATAACACACCCGTCATAACACTCCCGTCATAACACTCCCGTCATAACACTCCCGTCATAACACTCCCGTCATAACACTCGCGTCATAACACTCGCGTCATAACACACCAGTCATAACACTCCCGTCATAACACTCCCGTCATAACACTCCCGTCATAACACTCCCGTCAAAACACTCCCGTCATAACACACCCGTCATAACACTCCCGTCATAACACTCCCGTCATAACACACCCGTCATAACACTCCCGTCATAACACTCGCGTCATAACACTCCCGTCATAACACTCCCGTCATAACACACCCGTAATAACACTCCCGTCATAACACACCCGTCATAACACTCCCGTCATAACACTCCCGTCATAACACTCCCGTCATAACACTCCCGTCATAACACTCCCGTCATAACACTCGCGTCATAACACACCCGTCATAACACACCCGTCATAACACTCCCGTCATAACACTCCCGTCATAACACTCCCGTCATAACACTCCCGTCATAACACACCCGTCATAACACTCCCGTCATAACACTCCCGTCATAACACACCCGTCATAACACTCCCGTCATAACACTCGCGTCATAACACTCCCGTCATAACACTCCCGTCATAACACACCCGTCATAACACTCGCGTCATAACACACCCGTCATAACACTCCCGTCATAACACACCCGTCATAACACTCCCGTCATAACACTCCCGTCATAACACTCCCGTCATAACACTCCCGTCATAACACTCCCGTCATAACACTCGCGTCATAACACTCGCGTCATAACACTCCCGCGATAACACTCGCGTCATAACACTCGCGTCATAACACTCCCGCGATAACACTCGCGTCATAACACTCCCGCGATAACACTCGCGTCATAACACTCGCGTCATAACACTCGCGTCATAACACTCCCGTCATAACACTCCCGCGATAACACTCGCGTCATAACACTCGCGTCATAACACTCGCGTCATAACACTCCCGCGATAACACTCGCGTCATAACACTCGCTTCATAACACTCGCGTCATAACACACCCGTCATAACACTCGCGTCATAACACTCGCGTCATAACACTCGCGTCATAACACTCGCGTCATAACACACCCGTCATAACACTCCCGTCATAACACTCGCGTCATAACACTCCCGTCATAACACTCGCGTCATAACACTCCCGTCATAACACTCCCGTCATAACACTCCCGTCATAACACTCCCGTCATAACACTCGCGTCATAACACTCCCGCGATAACACTCGCGTCATAACACTCGCGTCATAACACACCCGTCATAACACTCGCGTCATAACACTCCCGCGATAACACTCGCGTCATAACACTCGCGTCATAACACACCCGTCATAACACTCGCGTCATAACACTCCCGCGATAACACTCGCGTCATAACACTCCCGTCATAACACTCCCGTCATAACACACCCGTCATAACACTCCCGTCATAACACTCCCGTCATAACACTCCCGTCATAACACTCCCGTCATAACACTCGCGTCATAACACTCGCGTCATAACACTCCCGCGATAACACTCGCGTCATAACACTCCCGTCATAACACTCCCGCGATAACACTCGCGTCATAACACTCCCGCGATAACACTCGCGTCATAACACTCCCGTCATAACACTCGCGTCATAACACTCGCGTCATAACACACCCGTCATAACACTCGCGTCATAACACTCCCGCGATAACACTCGCGTCATAACACTCCCGTCATAACACTCCCGTCATAACACTCGCGTCATAACACTCGCGTCATAACACACCCGTCATAACACTCGCGTCATAACACTCCCGCGATAACACTCCCGTCATAACACTCCCGTCATAACACTCCCGTCATAACACTCGCGTCATAACATTCGCGTCATAACACTCCCGTCATAACACTCGCGTCATAACATTCGCGTCATAACACTCCCGTCATAACACTCCCGTCATAACACTCCCGTCATAACACTCGCGTCATAACATTCGCGTCATAACACTCCCGTCATAACACTCGCGTCATAACACTCGCGTCATAACACTCCCGCGATAACACTCGCGTCATAACACTCGCGTCATAACACTCCCGTCATAACACTCGCGTCATAACACACCCGTCATAACACTCCCGCGATAACACTCGCGTCATAACACTCGCGTCATAACACTCCCGTCATAACACTCGCGTCATAACACTCCCGTCATAACACTCGCGTCATAACACTCCCGCGATAACATTCGCGTCATAACACTCGCGTCATAACACTCCCGCGATAACACTCGCGTCATAACACTCCCGTCATAACACTCCCGTCATAACACTCGCGTCATAACACACCCGTCATAACACTCCCGTCATAACACTCCCGTCATAACACTCCCGTCATAACACACCCGTCATAACACACCCGTCATAACACTCCCGTCATAACACTCCCGTCATAACACTCCCGTCATAACACTCCCGTCATAACACACCCGTCATAACACTCCCGTCATAACACTCCCGTCATAACACTCCCGTCATAACACACCCGTCATAACACTCCCGTCATAACACTCCCGTCATAACACTCCCGTCATAACACTCCCGTCATAACACACCCGTCATAACACTCCCGTCATAACACTCCCGTCATAACACACCCGTCATAACACACCCGTCATAACACTCCCGTCATAACACTCGCGTCATAACACTCCCGCGATAACACTCGCGTCATAACACTCCCGTCATAACACTCCCGTCATAACACACCCGTCATAACACTCCCGTCATAACACTCCCGTCATAACACTCCCGTCATAACACTCCCGTCATAACACTCCCGTCATAACACTCCCGTCATAACACTCCCGTCATAACACACCCGTCATAACACACCCGTCATAACACTCCCGTCATAACACACCCGTCATAACACTCCCGTCATAACACTCGCGTCATAACACTCCCGCGATAACACTCGCGTCATAACACTCCCGTCATAACACTCCCGTCATAACACTCCCGTCATAACACTCGCGTCATAACACACCCGTCATAACACTCGCGTCATAACACTCCCGCGATAACACTCGCGTCATAACACTCCCGTCATAACACTCGCGTCATAACACTCCCGTCATAACACTCCCGTCATAACACTCCCGTCATAACACTCGCGTCTTAACACTCCCGTCATAACACTCCCGTCATAACACTCCCGTCATAACACTCGCGTCATAACACTCGCGTCATAACACTCCCGTCATAACACACCCGTCATAACACTCCCGCGATAACACTCCCGTGATAACACTCCCGCGATAACACTCCCGCGATAACATTCGCGTCATAACACTCCCGCGATAACACTCCCGTCATAACACTCCCGCGATAACACTCCCGCGATAACATTCGCGTCATAACACTCCCGTCATAACACTCCCGTCATAACACTCCCGTGATAACACTCCCGCGATAACACTCCCGCGATAACATTCGCGTCTTAACACTCCCGTCATAACACTCCCGTCATAACACTCGCGCCATAACACTCGCGCCATAACACTCGCGCCATAACACTCCCGTCATAACACTCCCGTCATAACACTCCCGTCATAACACTCCCGTCATAACACTCCCGTCATAACACTCCCGTCATAACACACCCGTCATAACACACCCGTCATAACACACCCGTCATAACACTCCCGTCATAACACTCCCGTCATAACACTCCCGTCATAACACACCCGTCATAACACTCCCGTCATAACACACCCGTCATAACACACCCGTCATAACACTCCCGTCATAACACACCCGTCATAACACACCCGTCATAACACACCCGTCATAACACACCCCTCAAAACACACCCGTCATAACACACCCGTCATAACACACCCGTCATAACACACCCGTCATAACACACCCGTCATAACACTCCCGTCATAACACACCCGTCATAACACTCCCGTCATAACACACCCGTCATAACACTCCCGTCATAACACACCCGTCATAACACTCCCGTCATAACACACCCGTCATAACACTCCCGTCATAACACACCCGTCATAACACACCCGTCATAACACTCCCGTCATAACACACCCGTCATAACACTCCCGTCATAACACACCCGTCATAACACTCCCGTCATAACACACCCGTCATAACACTCCCGTCATAACACACCCGTCATAACACTCCCGTCATAACACACCCGTCATAACACACCCGTCATAACACTCCCGTCATAACACACCCGTCATAACACTCCCGTCATAACACACCCGTCATAACACACCCGTCATAACACTCCCGTCATAACACTCCCGTCATAACACTCCCGTCATAACACTCCCGTCATAACACTCCCGCGATAACACTCCCGCGATAACACTCCCGCGATAACACTCCCGCGATAACACTCCCGCGATAACACTCCCGCGATAACACTCCCGCGATAACACTCCCGCGATAACACTCCCGCGATAACACTCCCGCGATAACACTCCCGCGATAACACTCCCGCGATAACACTCCCGCGATAACACTCCCGCGATAACACTCCCGCGATAACATTCGCGTCTTAACACGCGCGTCATAACACTCCCGCGATAACACTCCCGCGATAACATTCGCGTCTTAACACTCCCGTCATAACACTCCCGTCATAACACTCCCGTCATAACACTCCCGCGATAACACTCCCGCGATAACACTCCCGCGATAACACTCCCGCGATAACACTCCCGCGATAACATTCGCGTCTTAACACTCGCGTCATAACACTCCCGCGATAACACTCCCGCGATAACACTCCCGCGATAACATTCGCGTCTTAACACTCGCGTCATAACACTCCCGCGATAACATTCGCGTCTTAACACTCCCGTCATAACACTCCCGTCATAACACTCCCGCGATAACACTCCCGCGATAACAATCCCGCGATAACACTCCCGCGATAACACTCCCGCGATAACACTCCCGCGATAACATTCGCGTCTTAACACTCCCGTCATAACACTCGCGTCATAACACTCCCGCGATAACACTCCCGAGATAACACTCCCGCGATAACACTCGCGCCATAACACTCGCGCCATAACACTCGCGCCATAACACTCGCGTCATAACACTCGCGTCATAACACTCCCGTGATAACACTCCCGTGATACTCGCATGATAACACTCCCGTGATAACACTCCAGTGATAACACTCCAGTGATAACACTCCCGTGATAACACTCCCGTGACAACACTGAACTTATAATCACTTATATATTTTTTTTTTTTATATATATATTTATTAGAAACCCTACAAAAGTACAAAGGATGCATAATCAAGTACAGAAATACAAAACATTGTTTTGTGCTACTAGTACCAGGTTATTCCCGGCTGGAACAAGCATTATAACATCTTGGTATAACAAACAATACACGTTGAGACAAACCTCACTAATGTATAACAGTCATTAATAATTTCCGCCAAGCCATTGTACCCAACCACAACACACCAAAGTGAAAATTTTACATAGTTTAACAATACAAAATGAATACCTGACATGTCCTTTCACAACAAAAACAACATACAAATGTACAACATCACAAGATTATTATTTGAAGAAATTTTCTTACACGACTAAACCACAACCACTTTTAACATACAATATATATACTACACGTATGTTATTAAAGTAAAAAGACCTTAACCAAAGCTACCATAACAACTACAAAACAAGACAAAACTCTAACATACCCGCTATGACAGGGTACATACCCGCTATGACAGGATACATACCCGCTATGACAGGGTACATACCCGCTATGACAGGGTACTGGGCTCTGGTGGCCTGGTGGTTAACGCTCTCGCTTCACACGGTGAGAGCCTGGGTTCGATTCCCAGCCAGAGTAGAAACATTGGACGTGTTTCTGTCAACCTGTTGTCTATGTTCCCCATCAGTAAAATGGGTACCTGGGTGTTAGTCGACTGGTGTGGGTCGCATCCTGGGACACTGACCTAAGGAGGCCTGGTCACAGACCGGGCCTCGGGGGCGTTGACCCCCGGAACTCTCTCCAGGTAAACTCCAGGTAAACATACCCGCTATGACAGGGTACATACCCGCTATGACAGGATACATACCCGCTATGACAGGATACATACCCGCTATGACAGGATACATACCCGCTATGACAGGGTACATACCCGCTATGACAGGATACATACCCGCTATGACAGGGTACATACCCGCTATGACAGGATACATACCCGCTATGACAGGGTACATACCCGCTATGACAGGGTACATACCCGCTATGACAGAGTACATACCCGCTATGACAGGGTACATACCCGCTATGACAGGGTACATACCTGCTATGACAGGGTACATACCCGCTGTGACAGGGTACATACCCGCTATGACAGGGTACATACCCGCTATGACAGGGTACATACCTGTTATGACAGGGTACATACCCGCTATGACAGGGTACATACCCGCTATGACAGGGTACATACCCGCTATGACAGGGTACATACCCGCTATGACAGGATACATACCCGCTATGACAGGGTACATACCCGCTATGACAGGGTACATACCCGCTATGACAGGGTACATACCCGCTATGACAGGGTACATACCCGCTATGACAGGGTACATACCCGCTATGACAGGGTACATACCCGCTATAACAGGGTACATACCCGCTATGACAGGGTACAGAGTAATGGTTAAGTTATGTTACATTATATCCTAACCAATAGGAATTCGAAGGAACGTATGATTCCTTATGCACAATAGAGAAACAGCATTTTACTATTATTAATATGTTAACCCTCTAATACAATAATTCTGCTACAGAAAACAGAACAACATACATGTAACTTACAATAATAAAATAACCTAAAACAAGTTTTTATAACAAACCTTGGTACATTAAAGGGTTTAAACCCAACATCGACACCATGCCTAACCCTTCTAGGGTAGGGTAGGTGACTGAGCCCGAGCCTTTAGCTCATAAGACTGTCATTCCCATTTGTCCCTTTGTGGCAGGGATGCCAGACAAGAGAGGCCTAGCTTGTGGCTAGGCCTAGGGACAGTTCGTCCCAAAGATGAGGAGGTACTTGTGCCTCCTCCCATGGGAGACTTAGGTCTCAGACACTCCCTAAAGAGGGAGCCAAGGCCGGGCCACCACTTGGACAAGGCCCGGGCCGGGAGAATACCGGCTAATCTTTAACTAACTAATTAAACCCAAACCCTATACATAATTAAACCTTCCACATATGTACATAAACCGAAAATCTTGTCCACAAGACTTTGTTGGTATAACCCCATAAAAACATGGTATAGACCCAAAACCTATACATACACTTAAATTTTCCCACATAGAACCTTCATCAGACAATAAAGGTTAAACATAAGACAAGAGAAGTAATAACGATAAGGCTGCTGTAATTTGCCAGTCCCAAAAGAACTGACACGTATCTCAGAAAATTTTTTGTTGAAACCAACTTGCCAATCTAATTACTTATAAACGAGATCCTAAGGGCTCGGTATCCTGGCTATCAAGGAAATTTTAAACACAGTGAACATAACCATCAGGCTTAGAAATGTAACCCTGGAAACCACACTTATATCTCACTATGACAAACAATCTCGTGAAACATGGCGTACCATCCATACCTAATTCTCACTACCTTCCTCTTACACACTACATAAGCTCCAGAGAAAAACAAAAACAACCCCCCCCCTTTACATCCTCCCATAAGGAGACCACTCCTTTGTCCATCCTCAGTTACCCCGACAAAGGGAACCCACAGTGAGGTTCCTATAACCTACCGGGAAACTTTTTTCCCAGAACTCCCCATAAACCAGCATATTCCTACACTTCGTCCTATAGAATCTAGCCGCCAGCGCTTTTATCCTTATATCACCCCTTAATCCCCTCATTCCCAATGAAATGTCCAGATAGTCTACTATGATATACATTATAGCCCTTCCAACATCCCTAGGCACTCCCCTTACATCTAGTAGTAAAGCCCTTAAAAGCGGCAAACGACCCCTTCCCCAACAGTCTGATAACCCCACCCATCCATGATCTCACCCCCTCCAAGGAGGTACAAAAGAAGACCACATGAAACGCCGTTTCAACATCACCACAAAACTGACAAAAAGCCTCTTCCACAAACCCCATACAACGTAACATCTCCTTGGAAGCCAGAATCCCCATGATAAAACGATACACTAATTCTCTTACTCTAGCCGGTATCCTAAGCTTACTAAAATCTTTCCAAATAACCCCCCAATCATACGTTGGATACACGGCTACCCCTTGCATAATTCCCTGACCTTTCACTACCCTCACCAACCTTTTCACTTTGATGTTATCCACCTGTTGCACTGTCAATAAAAATCTCAACATATCTTCACAAAACCTCAATTCCTTCCCACTCCACCATTTACGTGCCTCCTCCATAACTCTTCCTACTTTAGCGCCCCTCACACCCCCTTCCCTTATATACCTCCACTTGATATATACAGCCATTACTCTCAGTCCTAAAGGCAACAAACCTAAACCCCCTCTCCGAACATCCGTCATAACTACCTCCTTACTTAACCATGCCCTCCCAAATCCCCACACAAACTTCAGCACCCTCCTCTGCATTTCCACAATATCTCATACCTCTAAGGGAATAACCTCTGCCACCCCCCATACCTTGCTATAGACAAGTGAATTTACCACCACTACCCTCTGATGTAAAGCTAAGTCCCTCACACTTAAACCTCCTAGTCTACTTAAAACCTTACCCGTGACAGACTCCGAATTTACCCTACTGCATGCCTGCACTTCCGCCATATACCATATCCCACATACCTTGATTCTGTCAACCACTGTCCATCCTAACCCCATCCCCAAGCCCCCCCTATCCAATTACCGACCTCTAGTAACCTTGATTTCACCGTATTAACTCTCATTCCGGTATTCATACTAAACATCTGAATCACTCTACTCACCCTCCTTAACTCCTCCTTACCCCGTAGCAAAACAGTGGTATCATCCACATACCCAACGATGCCCCCTTTGCACCCCCCTTCCATCTCCTGTTTGTCCATCACCCTCTCAACAGACTCATAAAAAGGATTCTGCACACACGCAAAGAGCAGCTGTGACAACGGACAGCCCTGCCTCAAACCTCTCTCCATCGGTACACTTTCACCCAACCTCCCATTGACCTGTACCCTCACCTCTGCCTCAACATACAGGGTGTTCACCCACCTCACTACCCCCTCCCGAAACCCCAACCTCTCTAAGCAAACCCCTAAGAAATCTCTGTCCACGCAATCATATGCATTCACCCAATCTAAACCTAGTATTCCCCCTCCCGTACATCTCTCCAGAAAATCCCTAATCAAACCATGTCCATCCCTCATCCTTCTTCCCGGAATTTCCAACTGCCCCCTATGTAACACTAAACCCAACACTTTCCTCATTCTGTTGCCCAAAACCTTAGCAAAAATCTTGTAATCCGAGCACATTAACGTAATCGCACGGTAATCATTCAAAACTCGGCATTCCTTCTTTTTGGGCACTAAAGCCATGACACCCGTTCTTTGCGATTTCCCCATCCTCCCACTACTTAACATACAATTCAAAACTCCCACCAGACAATGCTGTACACTCCCCCAATGACACCTATAAAAATCGTTTGGTATGCCGTCTATGCCTGGGGTTTACCCTGGCACATCCCAAAAACTGCCTCCTCCACCTCCTCCACACTAATACTACCCTCGAGTCTGTCACTGTCCTGCTCACTTAATACCCTATTAAACCCTTCATCCCTAAAACGTCCCCCACCCACTTCCCCGCCAACCCTCCTCCACTTCTCCCTAAACCAAAAATCTGCATACAAACTAATATTTTCCGTGGTGAATAGGCCTTGACCCTCCTCAAAGCCACCCCCACCTGTACCTGCCTCAATATACGCCAAGGTGGTTTTCACCTGCCGTTCCTTAAACCTCCTTAATACAAAACCCGATGGCCTATCCCCCCTTAAAACATCCTCCAACCCCGCCCTAACTCGAATTGCCTCAAATTTTTCATTTTGAATTTCCGCCAACCTATTTCGCAAACGTTCCATGTCCTCACTCCGCCCCACCCGTTCCTCTGCATAACAGTCATTTAACTGACCCTCAAGATAATTTTGTAGACCATAGCTCCACCTCGCCATCTCCTTACCCCGTACTTTAAAAAAAATTTCGATTTCAACTTCAGCCCTCATTTCCCACCAATCCAGCAAATTAACATTAATATTGACAACACTCTAATTACCAGAAATAATGGGGGAAATTCCTAGGCTTATACCTTGACAACAACCTGAATTTCAGCACCCATATCCAGCATATAACCAAAAAAGTATCCAAAACGGTTGGGATCCTCTCCAAGATACGATACTACGTGCCACAAAATGCCCTTCTCACACTATACCACTCACTTATTTATCCATACCTCACCTATGCTATTTGTGCTTGGGGATCAACTGCAGCAACACACCTAAAGCCAATAATAACCCAACAAAAAGCTGCAGTAAGAATAATCACTAAATCCCATCCCTGGCAACACACCCCCCCACTCTTCATAGACCTAAACTTACTCCCAGTTCAGTACATCCACACTTACTACTGTGCAATCTACATCTACAGGGCCTTAAACTCTAATATCAACCTTGACCTAAAACGCTTTCTTGATAGTTGTGACAGAACCCACAGGCATAACACCAGACACAAACATCTCTACGACATTCCCTGTGTCCGACTAAACCTTTACAAAAATTCAATGTATGTCAAAGGCCCTAAAATCTGGAATAACCTACCTGAGAACTCTAGAACTGCAGACACTTTCATCACCTTCAAAACTACCATTAGAAAACATCTTATCTCCCTGATTCACCCCGTCAACTAACTACACGAATACCACCTGGTGGCTCACACTTACACTCACTCACTCATTTGACCATAAACAGAAACATTAATCTCAATCTTAAAATAATGAATCCTGTGATACTCCAATACTGAAACTATGTACTGTGCCAAAACAAAAGCATTCACATTGCTAAACTCACAAACTAGTATTTAGTCACTTAGCCATAATACCAACTTACCTCATAATTTGTAATATTTTACAATTAAGAATAAAACTAAGTCTGCCCAAAATGCCTAGCCATGCTAAGCGTTCTAGTGGTACACTCTGTAATCACAATTTTACTACATGAAAACCACACAATAACCAAATTTCATTGTTCGCATCGCTGTTGGGCCGTGCGGACGCACTGCGCAGTAGCTCCTACTACACCTGGTTACTGCGCATTTTCACTGTTCAGACATGGCGGAGTACACCGGCAGGAGAATTAATACAGTCTGCATTGAGCTGTTGAAGGGTTCTCTGAGCCCTGATTCGACGAACGTCCTTCTTCCTGCGATTATTAGGGATTTATATGGAATCCCTAATGAGGAGCTGTATGGTGTGGCTCTTAATGGGATGAGACGAGTTTTTGTGAAGTTCCTGAGGGCTAGCTACTACAGCAGTGTGGTGGAGGAGTATCAGGAACGCCGAATGTGCCTCAACTCGACGTTGGATGTATGCATGCATGACGTGTCTACTTACTACACGTGGGTACGAGTGAGGAATGTACCCTTTGAGGCAACCAAGTTTAGTATAGTGGAAGTTTTTAGAAAATATGGAGTCATTCATGAAGCTAGAGGAGGGGTATGGCGGGATGGACCATATGAGGGCCTCCCGGAAGGGTCATACAACATCAAGATGACTTTGAAGACGCCTATACCTTCGTATGTCATGTTGACGGGTACCAGAAATCAGGTATATGTCTCGTATGTGGGGCAGAGGAGAACGTGTCGTCTTTGTGGCTCTTATGACCATATAGCGGCGCAATGTGCACGCAGAGTTGCCCCAGGGGTGTCAGCCCCGGTAGAGGAGGTCCAGCAAGCGAGTGTGGTGGAGGCGGCGAAGTCTGGGACTCCTCTATGGAGTGAGGAGGTGGAGAAGGAGGGTGAACAGATGGGGACGTGTGTCACTCTCCCGGTGGAGGATGGAGATCCTACTCCAACGCCTGTGGTGGTGGCGGAAGTGGTGGAGTCGACACAGGAGGTGTCCTTGGAGTCAGTGCTCCAGGAATTCTTGGAGGAGGCTTTGGTTGGAGAGGACATGGGTGGACGGACCAGTGAAAAGCAGCAATTGCAAGGGCAGAGTGAGAAGACGGAAGTAGCAGGGAATAATAGAAAGGATACACTTGTAGTGGCAGAGGTGCACAGGGAGGATGTACCTGAGGAAGAGATGGCTGTGGGAGGCAGCTCTAGGAAGCGGCCAGCGGGGTTGACGGAATTAGATGACGTTTTAACACCTGGGCAAAGACCAGGTAAGAAGGCATGGGCAGAGGTGGTTCGCAAATCCCCTACAGGGGGGGGAGTACAGGAAAAATCGGGGGGGGAGAGACAAGGGGGGGTAGGGGGTCTTATTAAAAAATGTAACAAGGAAGGTGTGAGCAACTTGAAGGGGAGTGTAAGCAAGCCACAGCGGCACAGAGGTAAGCCGCCTTTCCTTGACCATTCAGGTGTTTAACGTTAAATGCTAATGGCCTAAAGACTGAAGTAAAAAGGGTATGGTTGGAGTGGTTCCTCAAAAGGTATGACGTGGATGTTTGTTTCTTACAGGAGCATAACCATAAGTCAGGTAGTGAGTTGCGATTGAGAGGCTATAAGTTGTTTGTAAGCATGGCAATGCTTTTAAAGGGAGGAGTGGCTGTTTTAGTAAAGGAGACCAGTCCATTGCGAGTCATGGGGTGGGAGGAGGGGGGAGGGGGGAGGGTTGTTCGGGTGGATGGGTGGTGGGGGGGAGAGCAGGGTATGTTTTGTGGGAGTTTATATGCCAGCGATTGGTAACGTGCGGATAAAAACAGATTTTGTTCGGGATGTTTTGTTATACTATCTCAGGGGTTTACCTGCTATCGCGATAATTGGAGGTGATTGGAATTGTGTGATTAGGCATGCAGACGTCATACCTAGGGGGGCGGGGTGCGTGTTGGGTGTCTTACGGGATGCATTGCGTGATGTCGGGGTTGTAGATGTGGTCGGCAGGGGGGGGTTTCAGGTCGAGCACACCTATGTACAGGGGAGTTATGAGGCAAGGTTGGATAGGATTTATGTGAGGCAGGGGATAGGAGTGGAGAGGGTTAGAACAGTAGACGTGGGTTTATCTGACCACAGAGCAGTGTTGGCTGACCTTCGGGTGGATGGCATTCCGAGAATATTTCAGAGTTATTGGAAATTAAATGTGAGGCTTTTACAGGAGGAAGATCAAGGTTGGTCCTTTCAGACATGGTGGAAAGGGTTTTGGGAGGCTAGGGATGAGGAGGTGGATTTGCTAGATTGGTGGGAGTTGCAGGCAAAGGTGCAGATTGCGGGATTTTTTAAGAAGAGGGGCAGGGAACGGGCACGATGGAGGTTTGGATTGCAGAATTATTTAGAGGGCCAGTTGAATGATTGTTATGGGGGGGGTAGGGAGGGTGTGGGAGGAGTTATGGGGGAACTTAGAAGTCGTTTAGTGGAGATGCATAATGAACGTTTTGATGCACTCAGGGTTAGGGCAGGATTGGAGGATGTACTAAAAGGTGATAGGCCAACCGGGTATGTACTCCGAAAATTCAAAGACAGACAGTTGAGGAATACGGTGGCACATATTGTCGTGGAGGGAGGGGAGGGTTATGTGCAGGGACAGGGTCTCTCTGACACAGAGTTTATCAGTAGGTATGCTGATTTTTGGTTTACGAAGAAATGGAAGAGAAGGGGAGGGGTGGTTGGGTTAGAATCATTTAGGGCTATAGGGGTTCAGCAGGGTGTGGGGCAGGGGGATCGGGTTTCGTTGGAGGGAGGCATTACGGGGGCAGAGGTGGGGGAGGTGGTGAATGGGTTGAGTCAGGGGAAGGCACCGGGAATAGATGGGTTATCTAATGATTTTTACAGAGCACATTGGGAGGATCTCAGGGAGTGCCTAGTGGCGGTTTTGAATTATATGATGAAAAATGGTAGAATGGCGAAAACACAGAGAACTGGGGTTGTTGTTTTGGTGCCAAAGAAGGGGGGAGAGGAGAAGGGTTTGGGAGATTATCGTCCGTTGTCGTTAATGTGTACGGATTACAAAATTTTTGCGAAGGTATTGGGTAACAGATTAAAGAAGGTAATTGGGAGTAGCGTACATGAGGGGCAGTATGGGATACCGGGACGGACTATGAAGAATGGGCACAGTGTGATAAGGGATTTTATAGAGAACTGCCAGGGAGGGGGCGTCCTTGGATTGGATTGGGCTCAGGCCTATGACTGTGTGAAGAGGGACTTTTTGTGGGGTTGTTTGGAGAAATTGGGTTTTGGAGGGGGGGTAGTGAGGTGGGTGCGCACTCTGTATGAGGGGGCTGTCATGAGGGTGCAGGTTAATGGTAAGCTGGGGGGGGAGGTGATGATGGAACAGGGATTAAGGCAGGGTTGCCCGCTGTCGCAGTTGCTCTTTGCATGTGTGCAACATCCTTTCTTTGAGGCTGTGGAGGCAGAATTGCAGGGGGTAGGGGGGGAGGAATGGGGGGAATAGTAGGTTATGTAGATGACACAACTGTGTTAGTTACGAGTGGGGAGGCTTTAAGAAGGGTGGGTGAGGTGATAAGGAGTTTTGGGAAGCTTTCAGGAATGGCAGTTAATTTAGCAAAGTCTAGGTTATTGGAAGTAGGAACATGGGTTGGGGGGAGATTGGGGGAGGAGATGGGATGGATGATTTGTGACAGAATTAGGGTGTGTGGGATATGGTATATGAAGCAGTTGCAGGAATGTAGGAGGCTTAACTCAGAAACAGTCACGAATAGGGTTATAGGTAAGTTAAAAGGTTTGAGGGTCAGTGGAGTGGCGTTACAGCAGAGGGCGTTGGTAATTAACTCGGTGGTGTATAGTAAGGTCTGGGGTGTGGCGGAGGTGTTCCCTTTGAGGATGCAGGATATACAGGAAATACAGAGGAGGGTGTTGAGGTTTGTGTGGGGGTTTGGGAGGGCCTGGTTGTCCAAGGATGTGGTCATGACGGAGGTGAAACGGGGGGGTCTAGGATTGTTGGCCTTAGGGCCTAGGGTAATGGCAATATATATCAAGCAGAGGTATCTAAGAGTGGGGGGGGAGAGGGGTGTTAGGGTGGATAGGGTGATGAGGGATGCTAGAAACTGGTGGTGTGGTAGGGATTTGAGAAAGTGTGAAGATGTAATAAGATTCATGTTGACAGTGGGGCAGGTTAAAAGTTTGAAGGTAAACACGGTGGTGGGTGTGGTGTGGGGAAGGGGTGTATTGCAGGGGGTCGCAGTATACCCCATGTATAACTGGAGGGTCATATGGGGGGAGTTCAGGAAGATTAGGATACCAGCACGGGTTAGGGAGATGGTATACCGTTTTCTCATGGGTGTGGTTGCATCTAAGCACATGTTGCATAAGATGGGGTTGGTGAGAGAGGCAACATGTTTATTCTGTGGGGAGGAGGAAACTGCCTATCATGTGGTATATTTTTGTTCATCTTTGGGCGTGGTGAGAGTCTGGATGGCGGGGGTTATTAGGTTGTTGGGGGGGGAGTTGGTCTTTTCTTAGGTCTTTGTCGATGGATGTTAGTGGGGTTGAAAGTGACGTGGGGAGGGCTTTGATGTATGTTATGGCAGATTATTTGCACGTTTCTTGGGGTATGAGGCAGATTACAGGGCAGTTGAGGATAAAAGCATTAGCAGCAAGGTTCTTTAGGACAAGGTGTAGGAATAGATTAATATATGGGGGAAGATGGGAATCAAGTTTTTCGGTAGGTTATCGTAATCTCACTGTAGCACAACTTCTCAGGGAACAGGGGGGGGGGGCAAGGGACTGGTCTCCTTTAATGTGAGGGGGGCGGTGTAAGGTTGTGCTAGTAGTGTGGAAGGTGATGAGAGAGTGAGCTAGTGAGTGCGTACATTCGTGAACTGGTTATGTTCCTGAGTTTTATTTGGATTTGCGTTCAGTACCATGGTTTCATTCAATAACACCTGGAACGTCATACAATTACATTTTTTGGTTTGGGGATATTATTGCACTCATTGTCAAGGATAGGTGGCTTACGCAGCTGTTATGGTGTTTTATGTCAGGAAGTACTAAACATGTACAAAAATGGTACTGCCGGTACTGCCTCTTTATTGATATGAGATGTGTTAAAAAATTAAAATAAAGCAAGGAAACACTGTACGTCAAGAGTACGTTAGTATAGGATGATGCTTGTTTATTTGTAGTTTTAAACACTTTCATGATAAAAAAGTACTTTCCTTTCAAGTTGTACTCCTATATAGAAGAAGATTGTAATACTTTTCACACATTCATGTAGTGAATTTACAATGTCAAGGATGTTTAATTTGTGTGTCAGATAGGGATAGGATTTTATGCAAGTTTGATCTTAAGCCAGGATTTAGTTAGTTGTAGAGGAATGTTTCAATATGATAATTTTAGTCTGGGATTATATTTAATACTTATATAAGCTATTTTCTAAACGGAGCCAGCATGTAATGTATTCTCTTATATTTTACGAGTAAACTACACGTTATGCAATGTAATGACAGTTTGAAGTTCATGGTTGATGCTTTATTATTATTGATATTAAAAATTGTGGGTGTATATCCTTCCGCTTATACAGGTGTGTATAGCAATGTAATGTCCATATTTGTTTGCCTATGTACTTTTATATTTTTGTGATTTGTTTTGTTTTTGCATTACCAACTTCTGGTAAATACTCATGAGGGTTTAATGAGGTGAGGGTATAAACCTAATTGTTAGGATCCTTAAGGTATTTCTTAGAACGGAGCATGTAAATAATTTTTGTCTGCACTGGCATTATTAATTATTGTAAGAGGAGTTTTGTAGGACATGTTGTTGGATGTGTAGCTGGTGGTAATATGGCTTCAGCTATAGTGTTATTTAAGTACGTGGATTTGATTTGTTTTATAGTATTTAATGGTTAACATGTCTTTGGTTATGTGACGTATGAATAGCATATATGTATATGTGTATTGTGTTTTTTAAATAAAATATAAAAAAAAAAAATAACCAAATTTCTGTAAACTCAGCATTGTAATCCTTATAGAGAATAAACTTTGAATTGAATTGAATTGAATATTCCTAGACTCCCAAAAAGCTTTCCACCAATCTTCAAAACCTGTAGGGTCACCCTCGTCCCTAAGTAGCTTCACATTTAATTTCCAGTATCCTGCATAAACTCTCACTATACCATCTACCCTCAAATCCGCTATAACAGCACGATGATCAGAAAAACCCACATCGATAGTCCTCACCCTCGCCACACCTATGCCCTGCCTAACATAAATCCTATCTAACCGTTCCTCATATCCCCTACGGATAAAAGTGTGCTCCACTCCATATCCCCTACTTCCCACCACATCTACCACTCCAACATCTCGCAAAACATCCCGCAGAACCCCCAAAACATAACCCGCCCCCCTCGGAACCACATCACCATTCCTAATGACAATTCCAATCCCCACCAATCACCGTAAAAGCAGGTAAACCTCTTAAGTGATATACCAAAACATCGCGTACAAAATCCACCTTCATTCTAGCGTTACTAGTTGATGGCATGTACACACCTACAAAACTAACCCTCCTGGCCCCCAAAACCCATCCACCCTGACAACCCTCCCCCCCCCCTCCTCCCAATCCAAGATATGCAAAGGACTGGTCTCCTTGACCGCCACAGCCACACCTCCTTTCAACTTCAAAGCATCACATGTAAACAACCTATAAACTTTCAACAACAACTCACATCCTAACCTATGGTTATGTTCCTGCAAAAAACAGACATCAATACTAAATCTCCTCAAAACCCACTCTAACCATACCCTCTTGACCTCGGTTTTAAGACCGTTTACATTGAAAGTTACACACCTGAATTTTACAAGAATGGCGGCTTACCCCTGTGCCGCTGAGGCTTACTTGGTCCTCCTTTCATAGGTCTCGGTTCTTCTCTATCAATCCCTCGTTCCTGCCCTCCAACCCCTCCCTGTCCCTTCCCACCTAGCTTCCCATTGCCCTCCCCCCCTCCTCCCGGACTTGCCGTTGCTACCACAGCTGCCCACATCTTCCCAGGCCTCTGCGCTGGTGTGATGACTTCGTCCATGTCAGATGCCCCCGCTGATCTCTTGCGGGAGCTACCCTCTACACACATATCTTCTGCAACCACATCTTGATGGACCTCCACCACCACATTGCTCTCCTTTCGAACCTCACTCAAGTCTTCCTTACCCTGCTTCTGTTCATCCATCACCTTGACATCACCTGACCTCACATCACTTTCCACACCATGCTCCGACTCTTCCAAAAAAGCCTTCAGCACAGCCTCCAAAATCCCTTCCTGAGCTGAATCTGTAGTACCTAACGGTCTGTCTGACAGCGATATTCCCTCCCCCCCGTTTCCACTGGTAGTGTAACACGTCTCCAAAACCACCTCTGCTCTGTCGACCTCCTCACTCCATAGGCCTGTACTCCGGTTTTCCACTTCACCCGTCATAACGTTCGCGGCTTCTAATGGCGTATCCACAGAAGCTGTCTCCTGACGCCTCGAGCCCTGTCTCCTGGGGCATTGTGCCGCCATGTGCTCATAAGAGTCACATAAACGGCACGTCTTCCTCTGCCCCGCATAGTGTACAAAAACCTGTGTTCTATGGCTATGCAATGTGACATATGATGGTATCGGCCTCCTCAAGGTCATTTTCAGTGTGAAGGATCCTTCCGGCATCCCCTCGTAGGGGCCATCCCTCCACATTCCCATGCTCGCCGAGTGTACAGTCCCATAACCACTGAACACATCTTGCAGGCTGTATGCTGTTGCCTCAAAAGGTACATTCCTTACCTTCACCCAAGTAAAATACTTAGACACATCATGCAAGCATACTTCCACTGCCGAACTGATAACCATCCTCCTTTCTTGAAATTCGTCGACGATGGTAGAGTAGAAGTCAGCCCTCATGAACTTCACGAAGACCCTTGACATACCATTCAGTGCCACACCATACAGCTCTTCATTGGGGATGCCATAACAGTCCCTGATAATGCTTGGCAGGAGAACGTTCATCGTGGCGCTGCTTAAAGATCCTCTAACCAGCTCAATGCAGACAGTATTTATGCGCCGGTTCATTCGGTCCGCCATCTTGGTGCTAATGCTATGTTTTCCTCACCAGGTGGCGTGCAAGAGAACCTGCAGAAGCGTCCTCTCTCCCCGCAGGTCGAGAGACGAATGATAACAATTCACTACTTTATTACCATCAGTTATAATCATTACGATATAAACATCTATGATAATAGAGCATTCCGTACTGTTTTTGAGAGCGCTAAATCCTAAGGTATTATACACAGTCTGAGCATTTATAAACATATTATATACACTGATATACACCAGCATATGCACATGTATATCTGTATATACACTAAGAGGTGTACACTTCTCAATGTATATACTGTCATACCTATCATAAATTAAAGCGTATATGTACACTGAGTTCCACACTGATGTGTATATACACAAACATCTCTGGGTATATATATACTGAAGGATATACACATTAGAGTGTATTTTACCTAAAGGTAGGAGAGTGTAGTGTAGCGACCCTCCTGTTGTAGCGACCCTCCTGTTGTAGCGACCCTCCTGTTGTAGCGACCCTCCTGTTGTAGCGACCCTCCTGTTGTAGCGACCCTCCTGTTGTAGCGACCCTCCTGTTGTAGCTGCTTCAACCTGAGTGAGGGAAAATAAGCTTCGTCAAGCTCAGCTTCGAGGCTTCGAAGCTTCTCATGAAGCCTTTGACTGAGTGGTTCCTTCACGGTGTTTTTAACCTCGTCATGAACACGGGATTCATACACCCAGAAGTGTATGTTTCTCAGTGTATACACCCAGAAGTGTATGTTTCTCAGTGTATACACCCAGAACTGTATGTTTCTCAGTGTATACACCCAGAAGTGTATGTTTCTCAGTGTATACACCCAGAAGTGTATGTTTCTCAGTGTATACACCCAGAAGTGTATGTTTCTCAGTGTATACACCCAGAAGTGTATATTTCTCAGTGTATACACCCAGAATTTAATTCCTATTCCAGGTATTAAAGTATTAATGACTGGTGGTACACAGGCTGGTTAATAAGGTTTGAAGGCTATCGGCTACACAAGGGTTGCGCGGTAACCCCACTAACAAAGCAGTCTTAATGACCCTCGTGTAGTAGACAAACTTGAACCCAACAATAAAAATATTATTTATAATAATAATCTTTATTTCTACAAGTACAGACCATACCTGACATCAGTGACATACTATTATATAATTGACATCAGTGACATACTATTATATAATTGACATCAGTGACATACTATTATATAGCTGACATCAGTGACATACTATTATATAGCTGACATCAGTGGCATACTACTATATAGCTGACATCAGTGACATACTATTATATAATTGACATCAGTGACATACTATTATATAATTGACATCAGTGACATACTATTATATAGCTGACATCAGTGACATACTATTATATAGCTGACATCAGTGACATACTATTATATAGCTGACATCAGTGACATACTATTATATAATTGACATCAATGACATAATACTATACAGTTGACATCAGTGACACACTACTATATAGTTTACATCAATGACACACTATTATATAATTGACATCAATGACATAATACTATATAGTTGACATCAGTGACACACTACTGTATAGTTGACATCAATGACACACTATTATATAATTGACATCAATGACATAATACTATACAGTTGACATCAATGACATACTCCTATATAGTTGACATCAATGACATACTATTATATAATTGACATCAATGATATAATACTACATAGCTGACATCAATGACATACTCCTATATAGTTGACATGAATGACACACTATTATATAATTGACATCAATGACATAATACTATATAGCTGACATCAATGACATACTACTATATAGTTGACATCAATGACATACTACTATATAGCTGACATGAATGACATACTACTATATAGTTGACATCAATGACATACTCCTATATAGTTGACATCAATGACATACTATTATATAATTGACATCAATGACATAATACTATATAGCTGACATCAATGACATACTACTATATAGTTGACATCAATGATATAATACTATATAGCTGACATCAATAGCATACTATTATATAATTGACATCAATGACATATTATTGTATAATTGACATCAATGACATAATACTATATAGCTAACATCAATGACATACTATTATATAATTGACATCAATGACATAATACTATATAGCTGACATCAATGACATACTACTATATAGTTGACATCAATGACATACTCCTATATAGTTGACATCAATGACATACTGCTATATAGCTGACATCAATGACATACTACTATATAGTTGACATCAATGACATACTATTATATAATTGACATCAATGATATAATACTATATAGCTGACATCAATGACATACTACTATATAGTTGACATCAATGATATAATACTATATAGCTGACATCAATAGCATACTATTATATAATTGACATCAATGACATATTATTGTATAATTGACATCAATGACATAATACTATATAGCTAACATCAATGACATACTATTATATAATTGACATCAATGACATAATACTATATAGCTGACATCAATGACATACTACTATATAGTTGACATCAATGACATACTATTATATAATTGACATCAATGATATAATACTATATAGCTGACATCAATGACATACTACTATATAGTTGACATCTTTTTTTTTTTTTTATTTTATTTAAAACATCATGTACAAATATTAATAGGTACATATATAAAATAATGATCAAGGACAACATCAGTAAAACAATATATAAACACAAAACAATCCAGGCAACATCTGACAGTCTACTATATACAAGTTTTTACAACATATCACAATATAAGAAAGAATAAAGGTATAATAACAAAGGCCACAAAATGGCTATAAATAAAACTCCTAAAATTACAACCTCAACACAATAATGCACCAAGCTTAATGACAATCACCCATAATACAACTCGCAACAAATTACACCAGACCTACAATATGCCTTATTAAGAAACCTGTGCTGCAACACAGGTGACCCATCATCCCTCCCCCATTCACACACACACATTGAAAACTAACCCTATCACCAACCTGAATAATCATGACATTAATTATCCTCAATTTAGGATTATTATGACACATGTCACTTAAGGAAACATTATTTACAACCATGAATGGTACAGGACTACCAAAATTACAATACCTTAAATAAGCATAATAATAATAGATAATTACGTCAAAACTGATGCTGGACCTCGTTACAAAAAAAAAAAGGCAAAATAACTCAGTTCTTCAAGGAAATAGTGAAAGGAAAACTCTCTCAAGAAAAATTCAAATTCAATTGCAATACCAGTGCAAGTGAAACATAATACGCTACCAAAAAAATATACATGTTATATAATTTACAGGTTATACATTAATACATGTTATATATTTAATCTGCTCCTTACACCTTCCCCATCAAGGGAACTAAGCAAAACTTATCTTGCACAACCTCTCATCTGGTCACACACTAGTACCTCCAATCACACCCAACCACATCACTGCATACCCAAGGAGGTGAGCCCGTTGAAATCCCCTGAACCCCCCCCCCCCTTTTACCAACCCACTCACCCCGGCAGTTAAAGCCCCTTATAACGCCAATAAATTCCCTATTGTTAGTCCTCTATAACCCTCAGAAAAATACTCTTCCCACCTTTTCCCAAAAATGTCTCTATTGCGACACAAGGTTCGATAAAACGTCGCCGCCAAAGTCCTTCTCAGCACATCCCCACCCACCTTCCCCCTCATACCCCATAAAACATATATGTAGTCCACGATGACATATGCTAAACCTCTTACCACACTCTCCTCCACACCACTCATATCAAGACTCAACGCTCGCAATACCGACACACCTTGACCCCCCACCCTCACCACTACCTTACTCATCCATACCCTGATGCACTCCAAACCTTCACAAAAATAGACGACATTGACCTCATCGCTTTATTGCCGTGAGGTTGTGCTGCGCACACGCTCCTGGTTGAGAGGCCTTCCTGCGCAGATTGATTTTCACAAGATGGCGCAGACTATCAGAAGGCGCGTCAACACTGTGTGCTTTGATTTAGTGCGGGGTGTAATTACGCCTCAGTCCGCACAGGTGCTTCTACCTTTGATTATTCGCGACACATACGGCATTGCTGATCAAGATTTGTATGGAGTATCGCTCAACGGGGCTTACCGAATATTCGTTAAGCTACGATCGACGGCAGTGTATGAGCGCCTGGTGGAGCAGTATCAAGATGGCTGTGTGGACGTAAACTCGGCAATACGAGTTCGTTTAATTGACGTGTCGCGACACTACACTTGGGTGAAGGTACGCAACGTGCCTTTCGAAGCTGACGAGGCAGATATACGGAACGTTTTTGAACGTTATGGTACTGTGCATCTGGCAATGGCAGGTACCTGGGTGGATGGGGCGTACGCCGGCTGGCCGGAGGGTACGTTCAACCTAAAGATGACGCTGAGGCATCCCATCCCGTCGTTTGTCATCCTGGACGACTTTAGGACGCAAGTGATGGTGTATTACGCAGGGCAGCGCAAGACCTGCAGGCTATGTGGTGCTTATGACCATATGGCAGCACAGTGTGAGAGGCAGCAGCAACGACAGGTTGCAGACAGAAGGACGGAGCGAGGGCCTGACCCGAAGGCGGGGCCTGCCAGCGGGACGCCTGTAAAGGGCCATAGTTCGTCTTGGAGCGAGGAGGTGGAGAGAGAGTTCCCGACGGTGGGGTCGAGCCCATCAATGCCTGTAGAATCTACAGTCTCCGTTTTGGTGGAAGGGGAGACCAAGTTGAGTGGAGGAGAACGAGCAGAGGATGTGGCTCTGGAGCAGTTGACGGAAAAGTTTTTGGAGACGAAGAGAGCTGGAGATGATATACAATCGGTGGTGGGACCTGAGGAGAGTGAGGACGAGAGGAGAGACAGCCAGCTGACTGCAGGTGCCTCTTCTACGGGAATGGTGACCGTGGTCGAGGTGGCGGCGGAGGTGCATTGTGAGGCATCCCCCGACCAGACCATGGATGCAGAGAGTGTTCGGCGGAAGAGGGCGGCAACGCACTCTGATTCCGATGATGTCTTGACCCCGGCGCAAAGACCGGGGAAGAAACCGTGGGCTGATGTGGTGAGTGGAGGCGCCACAGGTGTGTCCGGTCAGGTGTTCGACCGGGGAGGGAATAGAGCTCACTGTGGTGAGCATGGTGGGAAAAATAAGAAGGCTGGTGACGTGTCTATGAAAGGAGTTACAGGGCAGCGTGCAAAACCCTTCAAGAAGGTTTCAGGTGTATGACTGTGAATGTAAATGGGTTGTGTATGAATGTGAAGCGTTTGTGGCTCCAGGGGTTTCTGAGGCGTCATGCCATAGATATTGTATTCATGCAGGAGCATAACTTTAAGGCGGGTCGGGATTTGAATGTGGACGGATATCGTGTGTTTGTGGCATATTCGGACCGTTTGAAAGGTGGGGTTGGAATTCTGATTCGGGAGACAAGCCCGTTTGTTGTAATTAGATGTGAGGGAGGGGAGGAGGGTAGGGTACTCCGGGTAGATGGATGGTGGAGAGGTGAGCGACTGGCAGTGGTTTGTGTGTATGCGCCGGCGGAGCGTGATGTACGGGTGAAGAATGAATTTGTGCGTGATGTTTTGGTTTATTATTTGAGATCTCTTCCCTCGGTAACAATCATGGGCGGTGATTGGAATTGTATAGTACGTAGAAAGGATGTGGAGCCACGGGGGGCAGGGTGTTTTTTGGTTAGCCTAAGGGATCTTTTGCTGGGCATGGGGTTAAGGGATGTTATTGGAGGTGGGGACCTAATGGTTGAGCATACGTTTCATAGACAGGGATACGCGGCCAGGCTCGATAGGTTATATGTGACGAGAAGTGTGCGAGTGATGTGTGTGCGTACGGTGGAAGCTGTTTACACGGATCATAGAGCTGTTTATACGGACTTGACTTGGGCCAGCTTACCTAAGAGGTATCCAGGGTATTGGAAGTTAAATGTGAGACTTCTTGGGGTGGAGGAGGCGGGGTTAGATTTTAGGACAATGTGGGAGAATTTGTGGGGAGAGGGTAGGGATGTGGGTGACTTGCTGGGGTGGTGGGATGGGGTAGCTAAGGAGAGGATCCAGCGGTTTTATGTGCGATGGGGAAAGTACCAGGGTTGGATGACGTACGGGTTGCAGCAGTATTTCGAGGGTAGGTTGCAAAGTTGTTATGAGAGGGGCGGGCAGGCAGGGCAGTATCCCATGGAGGAAATCGAGTTGTTAAAAGGAAGGATTCGTGATTTGCAGAATGATAGATTTGATGCGGTGAGAGTGCAGGGTGGAATTGAAGAGGCGGTGTGGGGTGACCGACCATCGGCCTGTGTGTTAAGGGGACAGAGGCAGCGACGTATGGCTATGGAAATTGATAGGCTGGTGGTACATGAGGACTTAGGTGGATATAGGGCGGGACATGAGTTAAGAACAACGGAGGCAATGAGTGATTACGTTGATAGGTGGTTTGGAAAAAATTTACTGAGTGTAGGGGTGGATGGGGAGGCTTTCGGGAGGTTGGGGGAGAATGTATCTTGTGTGCTAAGTAGCAGTGATCGCATGGCGTTGGGGGGGGATATTGAAGAAGGGGAGGTGTGGAGGGCTTTGGAGGGGATGGCACGTGGTAAGGCTCCAGGTCTGGATGGCTTGCCCTGCGAGTTTTATGTGAGCCATTGGAATGTGTTGAAGTCCTTCTTAGTAGAACTAATGAATACGATGAAAAGGGAGGGGAGGATGGGCAGGTTGCAAGGAACTGCGGTTGTGGTTTTAGTGCCAAAAGGTAAGAAACAGGACACGGTGCGGGACTTTAGGATAATATCATTGCTGTGTGCTGATTATAAGATTTTTGCAAAAATTTTAGGAAATAGGATGAAGTGTGTGGTGGATAGAGTGGTTGCGAGAGGACAATATGGCGTGTCTGGGAGGACGATGTATGACGGGCATAGTATTATAAAGAATTTTGTGGAAGGGTCGGGAGGGGAGCAGGGGGGGGGTGTCTTAGCGTTAGATTGGCAGGCGGCGTATGATAGTGTAGAACGTGAGGTGTTGTGGTATATATTAAGGAGGCAGGGTTTTGGGGAGGAGGTGGTACGTTGGGCAGAGACATTGTATACAGGTGTGGGAGTGTGTGTACAAGTAAATGGGAAATTGGGGAAGTGGGTATCCATGGGTCGGGGTATTAGGCAGGGTTGTCCCCTGTCTCAATTGTTGTTTGCCTGTTTAACAGACCCTTTCTATAGAAAGGTGGAAGCGTGTATGGAGGTGGATTGGGGAGTAGGAAGTGGAGTGCAGGGAATAATAGGGTATGTGGATGACACGACAATACTCGTGCGAACGCAGAGGAGTTTACGTGCGGTTGGAGATGTTATTGATAATTTCGCGGGGGTTACCGGGTTAAGAGTTAATGTGGAAAAATCAAAATTACTGGTCTTAGGAGATTGGATGGGAAGAGAGAGTTGGGGAAGGAATGTACGCTGGAATATGGTGGACAGGATAAAAGTGTGTGGAATAGTGTATATGCGTAGTGCGAGAGAGGCGAGGATGGTTAATTCTGGACTTGTTGTGGATCGAGTGGTGGGGCGATTGGATGGGTTGAGACCAACTCATTTGACAGTACATCAACGTGCAATTGTTGTGAATGTGTTGTTATACAGTAAAGTCTGGCACGTGGCTGCGGTATATCCGTTAGCAGGTCCGGATGTTACGAGGCTGTTAAAGAGGGTTTTCCATTTTCTTTGGGGTTCCGGGTGTGAATGGTTGAGTAGGAGTGTGGTTACTTTACCGGTCAACAGAGGAGGATTGGGGTTGATTGATTTACGGTTAAGAGTCAAGTGCATTTATTTGAAGTGGGGGTTACGCCGTGTGCGGGGTCATGCAGGGAGGGGCGTGAATGGCTTGCATGAAGAGGTGCGAATGTGGTGGGGAGGGTCGGAGATGAAAGTGTGTGAAGACGTGTTGCGGGCGTTGCTGCATGTACGGGACCCTAATAAAGTTCGAGTGGGTGTTTTAGAGCGTGTTGTAAGGGCGAAGGTAGTCGTGAAGGCTGAGAGTATCTACCCTATGTATGCGTGGAAGGATATATGGGAAAGATTACGGTTGATGCGCGTGCGTCCAAATGTGCGAGAGGTATTTTTCCGTTTTCTCCATGGTATACTGCCGTCGGGTGCTGCACTTAAGGAAAGAGGGTTGATGGTGGAGGGCGCATGTCGGGTGTGCGGGGATGAGGAGACTGCGTTTCATGTAGTGTATTTTTGTGATAATTTGGGGAGTATCAGGGAATGGATGGGTAAGGTTCTGAGGACAGTGGGAGGAGGCGGGATATTAGTATTGAGGGCGTTAAGTTTGGACGTGGGAGGCGTCGAGGCGCCTGTGCAACGTGCAATCACGTATATAATTGCGGATTTTGTTTTTGTATCCTGGGCAATGAGAAGGAATGGGGATTGGGAGGTGCGCAAAAGGGTGTTGGCGGGGACCATTTATAGAACGTTGTGTTATAATCGGGAAATATATGGAAGTCGCTGGGACCAGGCTTTTTCAGCAGGGTACCGTAGTATGAGTGTGAGAGCATTGTTAACGTTGTGAAAGGGGGGGGGGAGTGAATTTCAGGGGATGGAACGGGCTTGTCTCCGGGGTTGGGTATGCACAACGGCTGGTTTACTGTGTGTATCTGTGTAATGCGTGGTTGAGGAAAATGTGGTTGTGTGAGTGGATGTGGTGGTGAAGTTATATGTGTTATAGATGTCTTAAGGCAGAGTCTACTGCCTTCTTTCTTTGTTGAAGTACTTGATGTACCTTTCGGCTATGGCCTGGCAAACAGGGTTTTGTGTGTTTGTACCGAGCATTTTATTGCTATGTTATATAATGTGTATAGCCTGTAGATGAGTGCGGAATGATTATGGCTTTTCTAGTTTTGTGGCTGACTCGTAAGACTTGTGTGTAAGGCGAGTATGTGTGACTGTAGGGAACTTATGTACTGGGAGTTAGGTAAGAGTATGTACTTTGTTTTATCATGAGATTGTGATGTAGGTTTTTTCGGTTATCGATTATTTGTGTTGGTTGTGAGTAACCGATATATTTATATATTTATCATACTATTCTTCTTATTGTATTGTATTGTGCATTGGCAATGTCCCAGTATATTATGTAAATAGTGTATACCCGAAGGGATTATGGTTTTATTTATATTATTGAACCTGCTACAGGGGTCACCTACATGTTATGTTCTTGTTGTTGTTCTTGTGTACATAGGGTTAAGATTGCCCATCTTCTTAATGTTATGTTTTGTCACAAGCGATATTTTCTAGTATAATTGTGTAACCTCTTGTGTTTGTTAATATTGTGTTTATTTGCTATTGTACGTTCTGAGAGATTGTTTCAAAATGTGTTTATATACAATGTGTATCAACCCTAGTTTAAGGGTTTTTATGTTAAGCTATGTATTGTATTTTAAATAAAATAAAAAAAAAAAAAAAAAAAAATAGACGACATGATACGCAGTCTCTTCCCCACTGCATCTGCCACACCCCCCACCCTCAATAACCCTCCTATCTCGGAGCATCACTCCCGTTGGCAAAATCCCATGCAGGAAACAGTACATAACCTCACGCGCCCTAGGTCGTATCCTTAATTTACTAAATCTTCGCCATATTACATCCCATGCATACATGGGGTAGATCCCTTCAACCGGCGCCACTACATGTCTCTCTAACAATTTACACAAAGTTCCCACCTTTACTTTTCCTGGTTCCCTGGCTAACATTAAGGCGCGTAACACTGTCTCGCATTCCTTCATTTCCGCCCCTCCATACCATTTCCTCAGGTGAGCATGTACCTTATCTAGCTGACCCTCCCTCCATCCACCTGCACTCATCACTTCCCTCTTAATAAACACACATTTCACGCGCTTTCTCAAGTCCAACAAACCCAACCCTCCCCTACATACCGGCAATGTTACTACCTCCCTTCGCAACCAGTTGCACCCTGAACCCCACAAAAATTTGAACACCATTCTAAGTATACTCGTGATTGCCGTTCCTGTTAACGGCATCACAGCCGAAACAAACCAGACTTTACTATATAGTAATACATTGATGACAATTGCACGTTGCCTAAGGGTTAAATGGTGAGGTCGCAGCATTCCCAACCGTCGCTGCACCTGTTCCACCATCCTATTCGAATTGCTAACCCTCGCAGCACTCAGGTCAGCCTCATACATGACACCGCACATTTTCAGACTCCCGGTCCTCCGCTGCACAACATCACATCCCCAATCTAATCTCTCTGTCCACTCTCCCAGCCCCATGATCATTGACTTTTCCAGATTTACCTTCATCCCAGTAGCTCTCCCAAAAGTGTGTACAACTTCCCCCAAAAGTCCTAACCGTGTCTCCTCACTTGCCAAAATAGTGGTATCATCAACATAGCCCACCAAACCAGGCCACGGCTTCAGCTCACCATCCCTCCCCCCCGTCCTTAGACGATCCTCCACCATCCTATAAAAGGGATCCTGAACACATGCAAACAATATTTGTGATAAAGGACATCCCTGCCGAATACCCCGCTCCATGTTGACTCCCCCCCCCACACACCCATTAATTTGCACCCTTACCTTCGCGTTTGAGTACAGCGTGTCCACCCACCCCACTATTTCTTCGCCAAACCCCTGTCGTAGGAGAATATCCCTCAAAGCCTTTCTTTCCACCCTATCATAAGCCCCTTGCCAATCCAACGCCACCAACGCCCCTCTTCCCCTTTCCATGTCCTCCAGGAACCCCTTGATAATCCCGTGGCCCACGCTCATTGACCTACCAGGTAACCCAAACTGAGACTCAAACACGACCCTCCCCACAACACATTTAAGCCGATTCCCAAGAATTTTCGCAAATAATTTATAATCAGCACAAAGCAACGAAATGGCTCGGTAATCCCGAAGGGTACTCTGCTGTTTACCCTTTGGGACCAACACCACCACCGCCGTTGCCTGAGATTCTCCAATCTTACCTCCGTCTTTCATGGCATTCATTAACCTTACTAGGAAACCCCTAAGCAGACCCCAGTGCTGTACATAAAATTCGCTAGGTAAACCATCGATCCCGGGTGCCTTACCCTTCCTCATGTCCATAAGGGCTCTCCATATTTCCCCCTCCTCAATGACCCCACCCAGTGCCTCCCGATCACTCCTCCCCAGTTTGCATGGCACATACTCACATACCTTCCCAAGAACCTCACCATCCACCCCACTACTTTTCCCGTATTCCTCAAACCATCTATCTGCATATTCACTCATCCCCTTGGTGTCCCTTAATACCTGACCCTCTCTAAAACCCCCCACAGAAGATATGACTTGCAAACTCGGTATCGCAGTCGTTCGCTGTCGTACCTTCTGTCCCCGCAGCACACAAGCTGATGGCTTGTCGCCCCAGAGTACTTCGTTCAACCCCGCCTGTACCCGTACAGCTTCAAAACGTTCTTCCTGCAAATCCCGTATTCTGTCCTTCAACATGTGTATATCCTCCACCGGGTACACCCCGGCCACAGCCCCCCCCTCGTAACAATTCCGTAATCTAGATTCTAAGTAATTTGACAAACCATACCGCAATTGATTAATGCGTTTGCCCTCCCTCACATAAAATTGACGTATTCTTAACTTAGCCACACTATCCCACCATCCTACCACATCGTCCTCAGTCCTTCTGTCGGCACAGAGCTGTTCCCAAAATATTGCAAACGCTTCCACTCCCTCCCTATCCCCCAAAACCATCGTGTTCAGTTTCCAATAACTTCCCTGCCTACGAGCCAAAGCATCCCATCCCACCTCCACTAATACTGCCCTATGATCGGAAGACACCATCTCAATAGTTTTAAAAGACTCTACCAAAACCCTCTGAGATAAATATAACCTGTCCAAACGAGCCGCATATCCCCTTCTTATAAACGTATGTTCCACCTCCCAAAGACCTCCCCCGAAAGCATCACGTAACTGAAGATCTCTAAGCAGGCCCCCCAAGACTGTGGAAAAGTATCCCGCTCCTCTGGGTTCCACGTCTGTCCTCTTAATTACACAATTCCAATCCCCCCCCACAATCGCCACAGACGGTAACGTGCGTAGGTAATACACGAGCTCCTCCCGCACAAAATCCATCTTCACTTTCACGTCACTTTCTGCTGGGGCATACACACACACAAACGCCACTCTCTCTCCCATCCACCATCCTTCCACACGTAATACTCTCCCCCCTCCCCCCCCCCTCTTTCCTATGCAATACAAACGGGCTCTCCTCCCTGATCAACACACCCACTCCTCCTTTTAAACGCTCAGACGGCAACACATAAGCCTGATACCCAGGCACCACTAATTCACGACCAAACTTAAAATTGTGCTCCTGCACCAAAGCTACGTCCACCTTGTACCTATTCAAAAACATCCTGAAGCACTCCCGTTTAACACCATCACACAGACCATTAATATTTATTGTTACACACCTGAGGCCAGTTTAAGGTTTCCTTCCCCGCCTCATGTCAAGATTCTTCCCTTTCAGTCCGTTCCCCTGGACTGTGCCTTTGCCACAGACTCCCCCCTCCTTCCCAACCATCCCCCCCCCTTTCTGTTGTGGCCCTCTCGCAGAGTCACTCTGGGTACCATAACCCCATGTCTTTTTCCCCGGCCTTTGCGCCGGCGTCAGAACATCGTCCGAATCTGACGCTGCTGCCCTTTTCCTTGTAGCTCCCTCAGTTTCCATATCTGAGTCCTGGGAGCCAGCACAATGGACTTCCACCTCTACCACCCTTAATCTGCCTCCATGCCCTTCCATGGCACTCGCACTGCCCACCACAGGTGCCACCTGATCCTCCCCTTCCCCACACACACCTTCTGCCCTGCTCCCAGGGTCTTGTTCGCTGTAACTCTCCACCTCCGTAGACTGTAACATAGCCTGTATCACCGTCTCCAACTCCTCCTCAATAGCCTTCACTGCTGCTCCCTCCTGTACCTCCTCACTTGACAACTGTACTGTTGATGGGGCAGGTGATTCATGGATCACCACTTCTTCCGATTCCCCAGAAGGAGCCACCACCTCTTCACTCCACATGCGACCACGCCCTCCTCCTTGCACCCGTTCTTCTTTAGGCATCGGGTGCTCATGTGCAGGTGCTCCGCCCCTTGCCGGCCCAGGAGCCACTGTTGATGGGCCAGGTGATTCATGGATCACCCCTTCTTCCAATTCCACTGGAGGAGCCACTATCTCTTCACTCCCCATGCGACCACGCCCTCCTCCTTGCCCCCGTTCTTCCTTAGGCATCGGGTGCTCATGTGCAGGTGCTCCGCCCCTTGCCGGCCCAGGAGCCATACTCCGCTTGCCACAGTCTGCCGCCATATGGTCAAATTCGCCACACAGTCGGCACGTACGCCTCTGCCCTGCATACGCTACCATTATCTGGGTTCTAAACTCTTCGAGATATACATACGAGGGTATAGGATGCCTAAGCGTCATCTTGAGGTTAAAAGAACCCTCAGGAAATCCTGTGTAAGCACCCTTTACCCATTTGCCAGGTTGGGCCAGATGTACAGTTCCATAACGTTCAAAAACATTTCTAATATCTACCTCATCAGCCTCAAAAGGCACGTTGCGGAGCTTAACCCACGAATAATGTCGTGATACATCAATCAACTTGACCCTCACTGCCGGTGTTACATTAATGCTGACATCCTGGTAACGATCAACCAAAGCCTCGTATACTTGAGCAGTTAGCACTTTCACGAAAATTCTATATACACCGTTCAGTGCCACTCCATATAAATCCTCGTCTCTGATGCCATATGTCTCACGTATAATTTTGGGCAATAACACATCGACTGACGTAGGTGTTAAAGCCCCACTAATAAGTTCAATGCCCACAGTATTCACTCTCCTGCGGACACCTGGCGCCATGTCGTTGACTGATTAGCTCGTCTGGAAAACAGTAGAGGGGTGCAAAGCACGACCACACTCTACCTCATCCAGGCAGCGAATGCACAACACCTCCTCGTACCACTGCTGTCAGGTTACTGAGGAGCGTCAGGCAAGGGGTCTGCACGGCCCAATAGCGATGCAGACAATTATAGTTGACATCAATGACTTACTACTAAATAGTTGACATCGACATACTACTATATAGTTGACATCAATGACATACTACTATATAGTTGACATCAATGACATACTACTATTTGGTTGACATCAGTGACATACTACTATATAGTTGACATCAGTGACATACTACTATATAGTTGACATCAGTGACATACTACTATATAGTTGACATCAGTGACATACTACTATATAGTTGACATCAGTGACACACTACTATATAGTTGACATCAGTGACACACTACTATATAGTTGACATCAGTGACACACTACTGTATAGAAAGCCGCTTGTTATGGTGAACATTTCCCGCAAATTAGGTCAGTTTTCCTCCCAGGATGCGACCCACACCAGTCCACTAACACCCAGGTACCTATTTTACCGCTAGGAGAACATGGACACCAGGCATCTTATGGAAACACTTCCTAATGTTTCCTCCCTGTACCGGGAATCGAACCCCACACATCAGTGTGTGACCTGTGTGAGCCACCAAACGAGCTGCTGGACGCCAGCATATTTTATGAGTTGTATAACGAAGATTAGACGTATCAGTGAATCCCCCTTTCTCTCTCTCTCTCTCTCTCTCTCTCTCTCTCTCTCTCTCTCTCTCTCTCTCTCTCTCTCTCTCTCTCTCTCTCTCTCTCTCCCTCTCTTTTTTTTTACGTAAAGTTTGACAATTTTAGTTTAAGGATTCCTAACTTTATTGACAAGCTAAGAGCTGTTACTTGCATCAGCTCATTTGAAAGCATTTTATTGTTATGAGACATACAAGAAGGGAACAGGATGAAGTTGGAGCCATCTGTGAGCCAGCATTTTCATTTGATCAATTGATTTTATCCCGTTGACATCATAAAGCTGCACGAATGTGTTCCATACTCGAGTCATCCTGGGAATTAATGATCTCAGATGAAATGATGTTCTGGAGAAGGGTACAGCCAGAGTGAAGTTGCTGTTTTCTGCCCGTCTTGTGGTATAGAAGCTGGCTTCACGTTGTCCTCGAAGTGGAGCCTTGTACATAACAGTAAGGCCACCCACATCCCTCCTGTGTTGAAGGCTCTGCTAAAATCAGAGATCTATCCATGATGAGTCCAAGCGAGAGATGAGACGTCTTGCTCTGTTCTCTACTCTGTCAAGCAGTCGTAGATGAGAGGGGGGGGAAGCAGGCAAACCAAGAAAGTGGAGCATACTCAAGGTGTGAGCGTACTTGTGCCTCGTACAGAATCTTGCAACGCCTACTGTCAAACAGATGCGAGATACGTTGAAGTGCTCTAACTTTCTGGCTGCCTTGTTTGCAACATTTACGAGATTCTTCATGATCAGTTTGGAGTCAAATTTCACCCCTAGAATATCAACTTCTTCCCCAGGTTCCAGTACTCTCTCATTCATACTTACTACTGCACCGGCATTATAATCATGGTGACTGGAGACCATCATCATTTGTGTTTTCTCAGGTGCAAATATTACTTGAAATCGGTTTCCCCAAGCTGATTTAGCTCTTAGCTGGTGATTGATGTAGTTTAGAACAGCTGGCATTTCTTCTCTTGGATAAGTAAATGTCAGAGTACAGTTGTCTGCATATGCATGTGATTCTGGGATGAGAAGAAGAAGGTCATTGACGTAGACATTCTATAACAATGGTCCCAGCACGGTTCCTTGTGGATCACGTGCCCCAGTAGGATGTCTTGTTGATTCTGTTCCATTGAGAACTACCTTTAGAGATCTACCATGAAGGTAATCACTGAGACAGTGTAGAGCCTGCAATTCACAGTGCTTGCAGTTTTGGCAAGAGGCCCTGGTGCCACACTCGGTGGAAAGCACCATCAATGTCCAGTGCTACCACACAGCTGACTTTGGATTCATCCAGTGACTGGTGTCATTTAGTGGAGAGGTTTAACAACAGAACAGCAACAGAGTAACCTTTCCTGAAGCCATATTGACGGTCACAAAGTGGTGAGTGGCAGTCAAAAATCTCTGTCATTTGTCTTGAGATTATTGTCAAAAGGATCTTGCCAGTGATTGACAGGAGTGACACTGGTCTGTAGTTGCTGATTTCTGTTTTGCTCATGTTTTTGTGAACAGGGACTACATTTGCCTCTTTCCACAGAGAAGGGCATTTACACTGTACTAGGCACTACTGAAAGATGCGAGTTAGAGGTGCTGCTAGCTAGTCTGCACATCTCAGCAATCTTGGGCTCAACTTGTCTGGGACAACTGCCCTTTATTGGTCACGCGATTCAAGAAGGAAATGCACCTCCTCCTGCCTTATTGTCATAACTGAGTCATAACTGTCACCACTGACAGTTTTGACACAGTTCTTGCAGCTAGCCAAGGAGGGTCCCTTGATGGATCAGGAACTTGCATTTTGGTAGCAAAGTGTTTGGCAAAGAGGTCCTCTTTCTCTTGAGGTGGAATGAGTTCATCGGACAGATAACCTTGTCTGTCCTTAACCAGGGACCACCAAGTTTTGGAGCGCACTCTACTTGATGCTAGCTTTCGTTTTGTGTCCACCTCCTATTCAGCGATGGTCCACTTTTGAACTTCACTCATATGCCTACAGGCTTACCTGTGCAAGTTCCTTTTATAGGTGGTAAGATGTATCTTAAACCTTCGCCATGCCTTGTACTTAGCACTAGCAGCCTTTCTGCAACGAAAGCCAAACCAAGGCTGATCTGTAGGCTTTGTCACATACAGCCGGTGAGGGATGTGTTCTTGTTGTAGTTAAGGATGTGTCCAGTGAAGGTTTTTACTTGGTTGTCCACATTCCCTTGGACAAGAGCATTCCAATCGATGGTGGCGAGTTCAGAGCAAAGGGTTGGCCAATTACCTCTTTCCCATAGCCAGGTTGTGCGTGTGGACTCCTCACCTAGTTCTTTTGGGATCTTAAGTGTGGTAAAAACAACCTTGTGGTCAGACGATGCAACATAGCCGAGGGTTTGACAAGTGACTATACCTTCTGCCAGATCACTCACTACTGGGTCAAGGGAGGAGCCAGAGATGTGAGTAGGGAAATCAACAAAGTTTCTCATGTCAAACACCGCAGGAAGGTCATCAAAGTCCCTCTGTATAAGATATTGGTTGAGGTCACTGTGAGGGAAAAGTTCAATAGATAGGAGTAGAGATATAGTAACGATAGTTTCATTACCAGCTACTAGTTAAGGTAGGGTAAGTCAAGCTCCCGTTTTTCCCGCCTTTTCTCCCCCACCCCTAAAGTGATAGTTTCATTGCCGGCTGCTTGTTAAGGTAGGGTCAGTCTAGCTCCCACTATCCCTCCCCCTCCCTCTTCCCCCCCCCCCTCGAAAGGTGACGTGTGGGGCTCTGGTCAAACAGTAAATCACTCGACTCACAGCTCCCAACACTACTGTAAGTACATGCCTGCCTTGTATTCTAGTGGATTTATTGGTTAAAAGCTTCACTTTTGACCAATAATAAACTTAGTCCTTTCAGCCTTGCTCTATGTTGACTGTTGTAATAATCACCACGTCTTTTGAGTAATGTACACTGCCATGGAGAGTGATTAAGCAGTGGGTAACCTGTCTATCTTTTCAGCTTGGATGACAGTGAGGGTCACCTGTCAATCAACGAGCAGAAAAGGAGAAGGACTAACGTCCAGAGACTTCCCCATTTTGTATTGAACTACCTGTGCACCTGTATGAAATTGTAGGACGTAACCCCACATCATTGCAGCGGTAAAGAACCTGCTTTCCTGTCATCGGGATACTACTCACTGGTACACTGTGAAGAACTAGCCAGTGGATGGTCACCAACACCTGCGACCCCCCCCCATCATCAGCAACGGCTACGATTTCAACAACAGTGTCACCAACACCAGACACCCCTGTAGATATTAGCGTTGAGTTCAAATGTTATTTTATTCATTTAATTTTTCATTTTTCTTTCAAATAGGATATACCTTTCATGTTTTATTGTTTTATGTTTGATTTAATAAATAATAGTGTTTATCTTTGTGAATTATTATTTCTTTTTCTATTCATTAATTTTCCTGAGGAGGAGCCAGCCTTGGTAATACTGTCTGAAGTTGTTACAGGGCTGAGTAAGCCTTCACAGTCACCAACAATTATAATATGTTGACGGTTGTGCTGGAGCAGTAGGAAGTCCACATTTTCCATTAGGAAGTTGATGGGGTCTGCATGTTGCCACTGACGTCTGCGCATTGCACATACTTGTACAGAGGTACTAGTGTTTATATATAGCTTGAAGAACATCATTTCAAGATGTATAGGGATGGCAACATCAATGTGCTGGGCATGAACACTTTCAGAGAAGCACACAGCAACACCCCCTCCTTGCCCTTGCTTGTCTCTTCTCATCCATGAGGTGTAGCCAGCAATTCTTGCAAAATTTTCTGGAGTCCTGTCGTCCAAAAATGTTTCAACAACAGCTATCATGTCTGGACGTAGAGTGTTCACAAAACTGTGTGAGCTCTCCAACATTAGTAATGAAACCTCTAATGTTGGCCGACAGGAGGCTGGTAGACTGGCTCCTCATGATGTGGTCAGCTTGAGGTGGTGGGCGTTTAAGGCATGTAAGGTGCCTGCCCTTAACAGAGGTAGGGCACCGAGGCATCTGCTGGGATGTAGGTCTGTGGTCTTGTTTAAGGCACAAAACCACCTACTGGGGTGAGACAAGAGTAGCTGAGTGGGTGATGTGTGGGTGTGTTCACCAGTTCAGAGATCCTGATGGTTTCTGTTGCGGCCCCTGCCAAACTAGCGGTTAAATAGTTAACCTGCCGGCCGGCAGTACCACTGGGTGCGTCATCAAACCCAATGTGGGGGCTGCTGAGCCGGCCTTAGAGCAGTAAGAGCCTGAGTGCCTCACGGTACACACCTAAGCAGTAGGTACCTGACCACCGAAGGGTACACGTCTACTGGCTTTAGTAACAGTATGTACCAGAGCGCCTCGCTGTACACACCTAAGCAGTAGGTACCTGACCACCGAAGGGTACACGTCTACTGGCTTTAGTAACAGTATGTACCAGAGCGCCTCGCTGTACACACCTAAGCAGTAGGTACCTGACCACCGAAGGGTACACGTCTACTGGCTTTAGAAATATTATGTACCTGAGCGCCTCGCTGTACACACCTAAGCAGTAGGTACCTGACCACCGAAGGGTACACGTCTACTGGCTTCAACATTGAGTACCTGAACTCTTCAGGGTACACGTCTATGCAGTAGGTACCTGACCACCGAATCGTACCTATCTACTGGCGTTAGAAGAACCGCTCACCGCAGCTCACTGAGTCTGTTGGCCTCAGTTACTTGACGGCCGCATTCAGTGAGCTTGCAGCATGGTGTTCGGCTAGCGGTGTGTCAACCGCCTTTGGAGAGGATTTACTGGACTACCGGTGATGTCTGTGGACTCACCGTCTACGTTGATCAACTGTGGGCCGGAGTCGTCAGATGCTGTTTAGTGGGACATTACATGAAGAAAAGGTTGGAGTGTTACACTGAACTGGGCCAGGACCGTAGTGTGACACTGAGGGACGTACGATGGAGTGGAACACTGAGATATGCATAGGACCGTAGTGGAACACTGAGATGAAAAGGGTGTCGTGGGACACTGAAGATGGCCTGGTTGTAGTGTACACTGAACAGTGTCGTGTGACTGACTTCGTGTCGTGAGAGGCAGTTGATTGTAATTTATTATTATAAAAATGTTATTTATAATTTATTGTTTTAGCATATAGATATATATATATAGTGACAGTAGTGTCAAGAGTTGTACCCTGTGTAGGGTTATTAATTATATTTTAGTAAAATGCTGATTATAATTTATTATAGTAACATGTACATATTATTATTATATCATAGTTCAAATACCTCTAGACCAAAGATAGTTGATTTTTATATATTAAAGATTAATTTATATTAATGTGTGTATTTATGTATCCCGAACTCTTTATTACAAAAGGAGTAAATCTTAATACCATCGTCTTTTAAAAATTACTTTTTTTGTAATAGTTTCTTTCTAGAACAGGTCTCTAAACAGATGGTCCTGTCTGTCAAGTTCCTTTTTCTTCCGACACTGGTCCTCCTGATGTCCTTTCTTGTGGCAGTAATTGCACCTGGCATCTGTTTGTCTGTCTGTCTCTCTCTGTCTCTCTCTGTCTGTCTGTCTGTCTCTCTCTCTCTCTCTCTCTCTCTCCCCTCCCCTCCCCTCCCGTTTTTTCACACAGGGTTTGACATGTTTAGGTTAAGGATCCCTAGCTTTATCGACAAGCTGTTTACAAGTTAAGGATCCCTAACTTTATTGACAAGCTAAGAGCTGTTACCTACATCAGCTCATTTGAAAGAATTTTTATTTTTGTGAAACATACAAGTAGGGAACAAGATGAAGTTGGAGCCATCTGTGGGCCAGCATTTTCATTTGATCAACTGGCTGTTTCTCGTTGGCATCATAAAGTTGTACGAATGTGTTCCAGACTCGGGTTATCCTGGGGATAAGTGATCTCAGATGAAGTGATGTTCTGGAGAATTGTACAGCCAGATTGAAGTTGCTACTTTCTGCCCGTCTTGTGGTATAGAAGCTTGCTTCTCGCAGTCCTCGAAGTGGATCCAAGTGTGGTACTTTGACAATATTGGCCATGTACATAACAGTAAGGCCACCCACATCCCTCCTGTGTTGAACGCTCTGATGAAATGACAGATCTATCCAGGATGGGTCCTGGCGAGACATGAGACATCTTGCTCTGATCTCTAGTCTGTCAAGCAGCCGCAGATGAGAGGGGGGGGGGCAGGCAAACCAAGAAAGTGCAGTATACTCAAGGTGTGAGCGTACTTGTGCCTCATCATACAGTATCTTGCAACCCCTACTGTCAAGCTGATGCGAGATACCGCGAAGTGCTGTAAGCTTCCTGGCTGCCTTGTTTGCAAGATTTACAACGTGGTTCTTCATGGTCAGTTTGGAGTCAACTTTCACCTCTCTCTCTCTCTCTCTCTGTCTCTCTCTCCCGACATATATATGTCGTGCTGAATAAGTAAAACTGGTCAATTAGCAAGAACTCATATAAAATTAAGTCCTTTCTAAAATGTTCTCTTGTACGTTTAGAGACATTATTTTTTCAGTTATGTTAATGTAAAAATTAATAATTTTGAACCAAAAGAGAAACTTACCTGACTTTATTATAACAAGCACTATTTAATTTGGCCTAATCCAACTAAATATATCTTAGATAAGTTTCCAATAATTTATTAATAAACAAACACAATAAAATATATTTATTTCCTTAGGCTCAGAATGGTTTTTCATTTTTTTATTTTTGTTTTTTTAAATTATTGAATACACAAATTATCGCTTGTCCTATTAGGCAAGAAGTGTGTTGCTATTTAAACCAAAATCCCAAGTGCCAAATAGGTAAAACTTGCAATTTTGGCCTAAATAGCAATACACGTTTTGCCTAATAGGACAAGCGATAATTTGTGTTTGCAATAATTTCGCAAAAAAAAAAAAAAAAATCTGAATCTAACGAGAAAAATATATTTCATTGTGTTTGTTATTATTAAATTATTGTAAATTTATCTAAATTATCTAAATTCGGATAAATTAAATTGCGCTCGTTATATTAAGGTTAGGAAAGTTTACTAAGGTATAAATAAAGATACCTAACTGTTGCATATGTGTCTTACCTAACAATCTGTCGGTATTTTATACCATTTTAATGTTCAATCTGTCAGACACTGCAACACAAGGGTATCTTGGTACAGACCTGCAATCAACTTCGACAACTTCCACTAGTGAGAGTGGCTGGATTTGAGAGGGACCTGACTTCTCAACATCTGAGTTCTTACCTCTCCTAGTGACCTACGTCTCACCTCTTGGCGCTATATAAGGCTCCATCCTGTCACTTCTTCTCCATATTGTTTCATACTACGGAACAATGCTCTTCTCCAGACTGGGGGACTGACCACCTCAAAACTTTAAGGGTGATGGACTGATTACATCGTCTTCAAGTATCTTCTGCTTCTATCAACTTTTCTGTACTCGACTGAAGAAGCCTACTGTGTAGGCGAAACGTTTCATAATAAAGATACCTAACTGTTGCATATGTGTCTTACCTAACAACCTGTCGGTATTTTATACCATTTTAATGTTCACAGTAGTATGTCACTGATGTCAGCTATATAGTAGTATGTAACTGATGTCAGCTGTATAGTAGTATGTCACTGATGTCAGCTATATAGTAGTATGTAACTGATGTCAGCTATATAGTAGTATGTCACTGATGTCAGCTATATAGTAGTATGTCACTGATGTCAGCCGAAGACTGTTTTTGTAGAAATAAAGATTATTATTATTAATATTTTTAATGGGGGGTTTCAAGTCTATCTACTACACGAGGGTCATCAGGGCTGCAAGTCACTTGTATATCTACCGGGTATATACCCAGACACCTGCATATCTCTCAGGGTATATATGTTAAGAATTTGTTTGAATTCTTTGGGTATTAAAAAATTCTTGTCTGTCGGTGGATAGGTAACTACACAACCCTTGTGTAGCCGATAGGCTTCAAACCTTATTAACCAGCCTGTATACCACCAGTCATTAATACTTTAATACCTAGAATGGGAATTAAATTCTGGGTGTATACACTGAGAAACATACACTTCTGGGTGTATACACTGAGAAACATACACTTCTGGGTGTATACACTGAGAAACATACACATCTGGGTGTATACACTGAGAAACATACACATCTGGGTGTATACACTGAGAAACACACTTCTGGGTGTATACACTGAGAAACATACACTTCTGGGTGTATACACTGAGAAACATACACTTCTGGGTGTATACACTGAGAAACATACACTTCTGGGTGTATACACTGAGAAACATACACTTCTGGGTGTATACACAGAGAAACATACACTTCTGGGTGTATACAATGAGAAACATACACTTCTTGGTGTATACACTGAGAAACATACACTTCTGGGTGTATACACTGAGAAACATACACTTCTTGGTGTATACACTGAGAAACATACACTTCTGGGTGTATACACAGAGAAACATACACTTCTGGGTGTATACAATGAGAAACATACACTTCTTGGTGTATACACTGAGAAACATACACTTCTTGGTGTATACACTGAGAAACATACACTTCTGGGTGTATACACTGAGAAACATACACTTCTGGGTGTATACACTGAGAAACATACACTTCTTGGTGTATACACTGAGAAACATACACTTCTGGGTGTATACACTGAGAAACAGACACTTCTGGGTGTATACACTGAGAAACATACACTTCTTTGTGTATACACTGAGAAACAGACACTTCTGGGTGTATACACTGAGAAACATACACTTCTTTGTGTATACACTGAGAAACAGACACTTCTGGGTGTATACACTGAGAAACATACACTTCTAGATGTATACACTGAGAAACATACACTTCTGGGTGTATACACTGAGAAACATACACTTCTAGATGTATACACTGAGAAACAGACACTTCTGGGTGTATACACTGAGAAACATACACTTCTGGATGTATACACTGAGAAACATACACTTCTGGGTGTATACACTGAGAAACATACACTTCTGGGTGTATACACTGAGAAACATACACTTCTGGGTGTATACACTGAGAAACATACACTTCTGGGTGTATACACTGAGAAACATACACTTCTGGGTGTATACACTGAGAAACATACACTTCTGGGTGTATACACTGAGAAACATACACTTCTGGGTGTATACCCTGAGAAACATTCATTTCTGGGTGTATACACTGAGAAACATACACTTCTGGGTGTATACACTGAGAAACATACACTTCTGGGTGTATACACTGAGAAACATACACTTCTGGGTGTATACACTGAGAAACATACACTTCTGGGTGTATGAATCCCGTGTTCATGACGAGGTTAAAAACACCGTGAAGGAAACACTCAGTCAAAGGCTTCATGAGAAGCTTCATGAGAAGCCTCGAAGCCTCGAAGCTGAGCTTGACCAAGCTTATTTTCCCTCACTCAGGTTGAAGCAGCTACGACAGGAGGGTCGCTACAACAGGAGGGTCACTACAACAGGAGGGTCGCTACAACAGGAGGGTCGCTACAACAGGAGGGTCGCTACACTACACTCTCCTACCTTCAGGTAAAATACAGTCTAATGTGTATATCCTTCAGTATATATATACCCAGAGATGTTTGTGTATATACACATCAGTGTGGAACTCAGTGTACATATACGCTTTAATTTATATTTTAGGTATGACAGTATATACATGACAGGTGTACACCTCTCAGTTTATATACAGATATATACATCTGTGTATATACTCGTGTATATAACATGTTTATAAATACTCAGACTGTGTATAATCCCTAAGGATTTAGCGCTCTCAAAATCAGTACTAAATGCGTTATTATCGATGCTTATATCGTAATGATTATAACTGGTGGTAGTAAGCTAGTGAATTGTTATAAGTGATTATAAGTTCCTAGTGTTATCGCGGGAGTGTTATCGCGGGAGTGTTATTGCGGGAGTGTTATTGGGGGAGTGTTATCGCGGGAGTGTTATTGCGGGAGTGTTATCGCGGGAGTGTTATCGCGGGAGTGTTATTGGGGGAGTGTTATTGCGGGAGTGTTATTGCGGGAGTGTTATTGGGGGAGTGTTATCGCGGGAGTGTTATCGCGGGAGTGTTATTGCGGGAGTGTTATCGCGGGAGTGCTATCGGGCGAGTGCTATCGGGCGAGTGTTATCGTGGGAGTGTTATCGCGGGAGTGTTATTGCGGGAGTGTTATTGCGGGAGTGTTATTGCGGGTGTGTTATCGGGGGAGTGTTATCACGGGAGTTTTATTGCGGGAGTGTTATCGGGGGAGTGTTATCGCGGGAGTGTTATTGGGGGAGTGTTATCGCGGGAGAGTTATCGCGGGAGTGTTATTGCGGGAGTGTTATCGCGGGAGAGTTATCGCGGGAGTGTTATTGCGGGAGTGTTATCGCGGGAGTGTTATCGCGGGAGTGTTATTGCGGGAGTGTTATCGCGGGAGTGTTATCGCGGGAGTGTTATCGCGGGAGTGTTATTGCGGGAGTGTTATCGCGGGAGTGTTATCGCGGGAGTGTTATCGCGGGAGTGTTATCGCGGGAGTGTTATCACGGGAGTGTTATCGCCGGAGTGTTATCACGGGAGTGTTATCGCGGGAGTGTTATCGCGGGAGTGTTATCGCGGGAGTGTTATCGCGGGAGTGTTATCACGGGAGTGTTATCGCAGGAGTGTTATCGCCGGAGTGTTATCGCGGGAGTGTTATTGCGGGAGTGTTATCGCCGGAGTGTGATCGCCGGAGTGTTATCGCCGGAGTGTTATTGCGGGAGTGTTATCGCGGGAGTGTTATCGCCGGAGTGTGATCGCCGGAGTGTTATCGCGGGAGTGTTATTGCGGGAGTGTTATCGCGGGAGTGTTATCGCCGGAGTGTTATCGCGGGAGTGTTATCGCGGGAGTGTTATCGCGGGAGTGTTATCGCGGGAGTGTTATCGCGGGAGTGTTATCGCGGGAGTGTTATCGCGGGAGTGTTATCGCCGGAGTGTTATCGCCGGAGTGTTATCGCGGGAGTGTTATCGCGGGAGTGTTATCGCGGGAGTGTTATCGCGGGAGTGTTATCGCGGGAGTGTTATCGCCGGAGTGTTATCGCGGGAGTGTTATTGCGGGAGTGTTATCGCCGGAGTGTTATCGCCGGAGTGTTATCGCCGGAGTGTTATCGCGGGAGTGTTATCGCGGGAGTGTTATCGCGGGAGTGTTATCGCGGGAGTGTTATCGCGGGAGTGTTATCGCGGGAGTGTTATCGCGGGAGTGTTATCACGGGAGTGTTATCGCGGGAGTGTTATCGCGGGAGTGTTATAACGGGAGTGTTATCGCAGGAGTGTTATCGCCGGAGTGTTATCGCGGGAGTGTTATTGCGGGAGTGTTATCGCCGGAGTGTTATCGCCGGAGCGTTATCGCCGGAGTGTTATCGCGGGAGTGTTATCGCGGGAGTGTTATCGCGGGAGTGTTTTCACGGGAGTGTTATCGCGGGAGTGTTATCGCCGGAGTGTTATCGCAGGAGTGTTATCGCGGGAGTGTTATCGCCGGAGTGTTATCGCAGGAGTGTTATCGCAGGAGTGTTATCGCCGGAGTGTTATCGCCGGAGTGTTATCGCGGGAGTGTTATCGCGGGAGTGTTATCGCGGGAGTGTTATCGCGGGAGTGTTATTGCGGAAGTGTTATCGCGGGAGTGTTATTGCGGTAGTGTTATCGCCGGAGTGTTATCGCGGGAGTGTTATCGCGGGAGTGTTATCGCGGGAGTGTTATCGCGGGAGTGTTATCGCGGGAGTGTTATCGCCGGAGTGTTATTGCGGGAGTGTAATCGCCGGAGTGCTATCGCGGGAGTGTTATCGCGGGAGTGTTATTGCGGAAGTGTTATCGCCGGAGTGTTATCGCCGGAGTGTTATCGCGGGAGTGTTATCGCGGGAGTGTTATCGCGGGAGTGTTATCGCGGGAGTGTTATCGCGGGAGTGTTATCGCGGGAGTGTTATCGCGGGAGTGTTATCGCGGGAGTGTTACCGCGGGAGTGTTATCGCGGGGGTGTTATCGCGGGAGTGTTATCGCGGGAGTGTTATCGCGGGAGTGATATCGCGGGAGTGTTATCGCGGGAGTGTTATCGCGGGAGTGTTATCGCGGGAGTGTTATCGCGGGAGTGTTATCGCGGGAGTGTTATCGCGGGAGTGTTATCACGGGAGTGTTATCACGGGAGTGTTATCGCGGGAGTGTTATCGCGGGAGTGTTATCCCGGGAGTGTTATCGCGGGAGTGTTATCGCGGGAGTGTTATCGCGGGAGTGTTATCGCGGGAGTGTTATCGCGGGAGTGTTATCGCGGGAGTGTTATCGCGGGAGTGTTATCGCGGGAGTGTTATCGCGGGAGTGTTATCGCTGGAGTGTTATCGCTGGAGTGTTATCGCGGGAGTGTTATCGCGGGAGTGTTATCGCGGGAGTGTTATCGCTGGAGTGTTATCGCGGGAGTGTTATCGCGGGAGTGTTATCGCGGGAGTGTTATCACGGGAGTGTTATCGCCGGAGTGTTATCGCCGGAGTGTTATCGCCGGAGTGTTATCGCGGGAGTGTTATCGCGGGAGTGTTATCGCGGGAGTGTTATCGCGGGAGTGTTATCGCGGGAGTGTTATCGCCGGAGTGTTATCGCCGGAGTGTTATCGCGAGAGTGTTATCGCGGGAGTGTTATCGCGGGAGTGTTATCGCGGGAGTGTTATCGCGGGAGTGTTATCGCGGGAGTGTTATCGCGGGAGTGTTATCGCGGGAGTGTTATCGCGGGAGTGTTATCGCGGGAGTGTTATCGCGGGAGTGTTATCGCGGGAGTGTTATCGCGGGAGTGTTATCGCGGGAGTGTTATCGCGGGAGTGTTATCACGGGAGTGTTATCACGGGAGTGTTATCACGGGAGTGTTATCGCGGGAGTGTTATCGCCGGAGTGTTATCACGGGAGTGTTATCGCGGGAGTGTTATCGCGGGAGTGTTATCGCGGAGTGTTATCGCGGGAGTGTTATCGCGGGAGTGTTATCGCGGGAGTGTTATCGCCGGAGTGTTATCGCGGTTATCAGAAAACAACAAATTAACATTGTCTCAAAACCGATGATGACAGAACAGGAGCCTTGGCTCCAGCACCAGCTGGCTACCACAGCACCAGCTGGCTACCCCAGCAGCAGCTGGCTACCCCAGCACCAGCTGGCTACCCCAGCAGCAGCTGGCTACCCCAGCACCAGCTGGCTACCCCAGCACCAGCTGGCTACCCCAGCACCAGCTGGCTACCCCAGCACCAGCTGGCTACCCCAGCACCAGCTGACTACCCCAGCACCAGCTGGCTGCCCCAGCACCAGCTGGCTACCCCAGCACCAGCTGGCTACCCCAGCACCAGCTGACTACCCCAGCACCAGCTGGCTACCCCAGCACCAGCTGGCTACCCCAGCACCAGCTGGCTTCCCCAGCACCAGCTGGCTGCCCCAGCACCAGCTGGCTACCCCAGCACCAGCTGACTACCCCAGCACCAGCTGGCTACCCCAGCACCAGCTGGCTACCCCAGCACCAGCTGGCTACCCCAGCACCAGCTGGCTGCACCAGCACCAGCTGGCTGCCCCAGCACCAGCTGGCTACCCCAGCACCAGCTGACTACCCCAGCACTAGCTGACTTCCCAAGCGCCAGCTGACTTCCCAAGCACCAGCTGGCTACCCCAGCACCAGCTGGCTACCCCAGCACCAGCTGGCTGCCCCAGCACCAGTTGGCTACCCCAGGACCAGCTGGCTACCCCAGCACCAGCTGGCTACACCAGCACCAGCTGACTACCCCAGCACTAGCTGACTTCCCAAGCGCCAGCTGACTTCCCAAGCACCAGCTGGCTACCCCAGCACCAGCTGGCTACCCCAGCACCAGCTGGTTACCCCAGCACTAGCTGACTTCCCAAGCACCAGTTGGCTACACCAGCACCAGCTGGCTACCCCAGCACTAGCTGACTTCCCAAGCACCAGTTGGCTACACCAGCACCAGCTGGCTACAGACACCATCTGCCATCAACAAAGGTCAGTTTCAGGTCAACAATTGATGATAATCTCACCTCCACTCCACCATAATATTTTTTTCCATTGTTGTATAATGAAGGTCTAAGATTTTACGATATTGTGTGTGTGTGTGTGTGGGGGGGGGGTGTACTCACCTAATTGTGGTTTCAGGGGTCGTGACACAGCTCCTGGCCCCGCCTCTTCACTGAGTGCTACTAGGTCCTCTCTCTCCCTGCTCCATGAGCTTTATCCTACCTCATCTTAAAGCTATGTATAGTTCCTGCCTCCACTACCTCACTTCCTAGGCTATTCCACTTCCTGACAACTCTATGACTGAATATATACTTCCTAACATCTCTTTGACTCGTCTGAGTCTTCAGCTTCTAATTGTGACCCCTTGTTTCTGTGTCCCATCTCTGGAACATCCTGTCTTTGTCCACCTTGTCAATTCCACTCAGTATTTTGTATGTTGTTATCATGTCTCCCCTAACCTTCCTGTCCTCCAGTGTCGTCAGACAGATTTCCCTTAACCTTTCTTCATAGGACATTCCCCTTAGCTCTGGAACTAACCTTGCCGCAAACCTTAGCATTTTCTCTAATTTCTTGACGTGCTTGATCAAGCGTGGGTTCCAAACAGGTGCAGCATGCTCCAATATTGGCCTGACGTACACAGTGTACAGTGTTTTGAACGATTCCTTACTAAGGTATCTGAATGCTATTCTCAGATTTGCCAGGCGCCCATATGCTGCAGCAGTTACCTGGTTGATGTGTGCTTCCGGAGACATGCTCGGTGTTATACTCACGCCAAGAACTTTCTCCTTGAGCGAGGTTTGTAGTCTTTGGCCACCTAGCCGAAAATCTGTCTGCGGTCTTCTTTTCCCTTTTCCGATCTTCTTGACTTTGCATTTGGCGGGGTTAAATTCGAGAAGCCAGTTGCTGGACCAGGTATCCAGCGTGTCCAGGTCTCTTTGAAGTCCTACCTGATCCTCATCTGATTTAATTCTCCTCATTAACTTCACATCATCTGCAAACAGGGACACTTCTGAGTCTAACCCTTCCATCATGTCATTCACATATACCAGAAACAGCACTGGTCCTAGGACCGACCCCTGTGGGTCCCCGCTCGTCACAGGTGCCCACTGTGATACCTCATTAAGTACCATGACATGTTGTTGCCTCTGTCAGATATTCTCTGATCCGTTCTAGCGCCCTTCCTGTTATATGCGCCTGGTCCTCTAGCTTCTGCACCAATCTCCTGTGAGGAACTGTGTCGAAGGCCTTCTTGCAGTCCAAGAAGATGCAATCAATCCTCCCCTCTCTCTCATGACTTACTTCTGTTACTTTATCATAAAACTCCAGAAGGTCTGTGACAGGATTTTTTTTTTATCACAATGGCCGATTCCCACCAAGGCAGGGTGGCCCGAAAAAGAAAAACTTTCACCATCATTCACTCCATCACTGTCTTGCCAGAAGGGTGCTTTACACTACAGTTTTTAAACTGCAACATTAACACCCCTCCTTCAGAGTGCAGGCACTGTACTTCCCATCTCCAGGACTCAAGTCCGGCCTGCCGGTTTCCCTGAACCCCTTCATAAATGTTACTTTGCTCACACTCCAACAGCACGTCAAGTATTAAAAACCATTTGTCTCCATTCACTCCTATCAAACACGCTCACGCATGCCTGCTGGAAGTCCAAGCCCCTCGCACACAAAACCTCCTTTACCCCCTCCCTCCAACCTTTCCTAGGCCAACCCCTACCCCGCCTTCCTTCCACTACAGACTGATACACTCTTGAAGTCATTCTGTTTCGCTCCATTCTCTCTACATGTCCGAACCACCTCAACAACACTTCCTCAGCCCTCTGGACAACAGTTTTGGTAATCCCGCACCTCCTCCTAACTTCCAAACTACGAATTCTCTGCATTATATTCACACCACACATTGCCCTCAGACATGACATCTCCACTGCCTCCAGCCTTCTCCTCGCTGCAACATTCATCACCCACGCTTCACACCCACATAAGAGCATTGGTAAAACTATACTCTCATACATCCTCCTCTTTGCCTCCAAGGGCAAAGTTTTTTGTCTCCACAGACTCCTAAGTGCACCACTCACCCTTTTCCCCTCATCAATTCTATGATTCACCTCATCTTTCATAGACCCATCCGCTGACACGTCCACTCCCAAATATCTGAATACATTCACCTCCTCCATACTCTCTCCCTCCAATCTGATATCCAATCTTTCATCACCTAATCTTTTTGTTATCCTCATAACCTTACTCTTTCCTGTATTCACTTTTAATTTTCTTCTTTTGCACACCCTACCAAATTCATCCAACAATCTCTGCAACTTCTCTTCAGAATCTCCCAAGAGCACAGTGTCATCAGCAAAGAGCAACTGTGACAACTCCCACTTTGTGTGTGATTTTTTATCTTTTAACTCCACGCCTCTTGCCAAGACCCTCGCATTTACTTCTCTTACAACCCCATCTATAAATATATTAAACAACCACGGTGACATCACACATCCTTGTCTAAGGCCTACTTTTACTGGGAAATAATTTCCCTCTTTCCTACATACTCTAGCTTGAGCCTCACTATCCTCGTAAAAACTCTTCACTGCTTTCAGTAATCTACCTCCTACACCATACACCTGCAACATCTGCCACATTGCCCCCCTATCCACCCTGTCATACGCCTTTTCCAAATCCATAAATGCCACAAAGACCTCTTTAGCCTTATCCAAATACTGTTCACTTACATGTTTCACTGTAAACACCTGGTCCACACACCCACTACCTTTCCTAAAGCCTCCTTGTTCATCTGCTATCCTATTCTCCGTTTTACTCTTAATTCTTTCAATAATAACTCTACCATACACTTTAACAGGTATACTCAACAGACTTATCCCCCTATAATTTTTGCACTCTCTTTTATCCCCTTTTGCCTTTATACAAAGGAACTATGCATGCTCTCTGCCAGTCCCATACATTTATTAAATAATTGCGCCAACCACTCCAAAACTATATCCCCACCTGATTTTAACATTTCTATCTTTATCCCATCAATCTCGGCTGCCTTACCCCCTTTCATTTTACCTACTGCCTCACGAACTTCCCCCACACTCACAACTGGCTCTTCCTCACTCCTACAAGATGTTATTCCTCCTTGCCCTATACACGAAATCTCAGCTTCCCTATCTTCATCAACTTTTAACAATTCCTCAAAATATTCCCTCCATCTTCCCAATACCTCTACCTCTCCATTTAATAACTCTCCTCTCCTATTTTTAACTGACAAATCCATTTGTTCTCTAGGCTTTCTTAACTTGTTAATCTCACTCCAAAACTTTTTCTTATTTTCAACAAAATTTGTTGATAACATCTCACCCACTCTCTCATTTGCTCTCTTTTTACATTGCTTCACCACTCTCTTAACCTCTCTCTTTTTCTCCATATACTCTTCCCTCCTTGCATCACTTCTACTTTGTAAAAACTTTTCATATGCTAACTTTTTCTCCCTTACTACTCTCTTTACATCATCATTCCACCAATCGCTCCTCTTCCCTCCCGCACCCACTTTCCTGAAACCACAAACTTCTGCTGAACACTCTAACACTACATTTTTAAACCTACCCCATACCTCTTCGACCCCATTCCCTATGCTCTCATTAGCCCATCTATCCTCCAATAGCTGTTTATATCTTACCCTAACTGCCTCCTCTTTTAGTTTATAAACCTTCACCTCTCTCTTCCCTGATGCTTCTGTTCTCCTTGTGTCCCATCTACCTTTTACTCTCAGTGTAGCTACAACTAGAAAGTGATCTGATATATCTGTGGCCCCTCTATAAACGTGTACATCCTGAAGTCTACTCAACAGTCTTTTATCTACCAATATATAATCCAACAAACTACTGTCATTTCGCCCTACATCATATCTTGTATACTTATTTATCCTCTTTTTCTTAAAATATGTATTACCTATAACTAAACTAAACTATACAAAGTTCAATCAAAGGGCTTCCATTATCATTTACACCTGGCACCCCAAACTTACCAACCACACCTTCTCTAAAAGTTTCTCCTACTTTAGCATTCAGGTCCCCTACCACAATTATTCTCTCACTTGGTTCAAAGGCTCCTATACATTCACTTAACATCTCCCAAAATCTCTCTCTCTCCTCTGCATTCCTCTCTTCTCCAGGTGCATTCACGCTTATTATGACCCACTTCTCGCATCCAACCTTTACTTTAATCCACATAATTCTTGAATTTACACATTCATATTCTCTTTTCTCCTTCCATAACTGATCATTCAACATTACTGCTACCCCTTCCTTTGCTCTAACTCTCTCAGATACTCCAGATTTAATCCCATTTATTTCCCCCCACCGAAACTCCCCTACCCCCTTCAGCTTTGTTTCGCTTAGGGCCAGGACATCCAACTTTTTTTCATTCATAACATCAGCAATCATCTGTTTCTTGTCATCCGCACTACATCCACGCACATTCAAGCATCCCAGTTTTACAAAGTTTTTCTTCTCTTTTTTTAGTAAATGTCTACAGGAGAAGGGGTTACTAGCCCATTGCTCCCGGCATTTTAGTCGCCTCACACGACACGCATGTCTTACGGAGGAAAGATTCTTTTCCACTTCCCCATGGACAATAGAAGAAATAAAGAAGAACAAGAGCTATTTAGAAAAAGGAGAAAAACCTAGATGTATGTATATATATATGCATGTGCGTGTCTGTGAAGTGTGACCAAAGTGTAAGTAGGAGTAGCAAGATATCCCTGTTATCTAGCGTGTTTATGAGACAGAAAAAGAAACCAGCAATCCTACCATCATGCAAAACAGTTACAGGTTTCTGTTTCACAGTCATCTGGCTGGACGGTAGTACTTCCCTGGGTGGTTGCTGTCTACCAACCTACTACCTACAGGATTTGCCTTCCACAAATCCATGCTTGTTGGCGTTTATACTCTTGTTCCATTCCAGGTGCTCCACCACTCTCCTCCTGATAATCTCCATTACTTTGCATGCTATGCACGTCAGTGACACTGGTCTATAGTTTAGTGCCTCTTTTCTGTCTCCGTTTTTAAATATGGGTACTACATTTGCCGTCTTCCATACCTCAGGTAGTTACCCAGTTTCAAGGGATGTGTTGTGGTTAGTGGCACACAGCATTTCTGTTCCCTCTCTAAGGACCCATGGGGAGATGTTGTCTGGTCCCATTGCCTTTGAGGTATCAAGGTCACTTAGCAATTTCTTCACCTCCTCCTCCTCAGTTGTGTGTATGTCATCTAACACTTGTTGGTATATTCCTTGTTGGCATCCCCTTCTGTTCTGTCCACCCAGAGACCTTCCTGTCTCAACTGTGAATATTCCTTAAAGCTCCAGTTGAGTTCCTCACATATCTCTTGATCGCTTCTGGTGAGTTCCCTACCTTCTTTCCTCAGCCTGATCACCTGGTCTTTGTTGTCTTCCTCGTAATGTGGCTATACAGCAGTTTTGGGTCAGACTTGGCTTTCGATGCTATGTTGTTTTCATACTGTCGCTGGCCTCCCTCCTTATCTGTGCATACTCGTTTCTGGCTCTTAGACTAGTCTCTCTATTTTCCTGGGTCCTTTGCCTCCTGTATCTTTTCCAGTCTCTGTTGAACTTAGTTTTTGTCTCCCTACACCTTTGGGTAAACCAAGGACTCGCCTTGCTCTTCCCATTATTTCTATTGCCCTTGGGAACAAACCTTCCCTCTGCCTCCTTGCTTTTGTTGTTACATATTCTATCATTTCATTTACTGACTTTCCTGCCAATTCTCTGTCCCACTGAACCTCCTGCAGGAAGTTCCTCATACCTGTGTAGTCCCCTTTTTTATAGTTTGGCTTTTCCCATCCAACTCCTGTTACCTACTCTACTTGTAATTCTACTATGTATTCAAAACACAGAACCATGTGATCACTAGTTCCATGGGGCCTCTCTTATGTTATGCCCTCAATGTCTGAACTGCTCAGGGTGAACACAAGGTCCAGTCTTGCTGGTTCATCCTCCCCTCTCTCTCTGATAGTGTCCTTAATATGTTAATACATAAAGTTTTCCAGTACCACATCCATCATCTTGGTTCTCCATCTTTCGGGACCCCCTTGTGGCTCCAGGTTTTCCCAGTCGATCTCCCTGTGGTTGAAGTCGCCCATAACCAGTAACTTTGCTCTGCTTGAGTGAGCTCTTCTTGCCTCCTCAGCCAGTGTGCCCACCATTGCTCTGTTGCTCTCCTCATGTTCCTCTCTTGACCTCCTGCAGTTCTGTGGTGGATTATACAACACTGCAATGACTACCTTATGTTCCCCAGACTGAAGTGTGCCTACTATGTAGTCACTTCCTCCAATCTCATCCATGCCTTCCATTTCCTCAAATTTCCATCGGTTTTTAATGAGCATTGCAACCCCTCCTCCCCCTCTGCTCCTTCTATCTTTCCTCGGGATCTGATATCCCAGAGGGAAGATTGCATCTGTTATTGTCTCAGTGAGTTTCGTTTCTGTGACTGCTATGATGTCTGGGGACTTCTCGTTGATTCTTTCATGCCACTCCTCATATTTATTCGTTATTCCATCCGAGTTCGTGTACCAAACCTTCAACTTCTTTTCTAATACTGTGATCCTGGGAGAAGATTGAGGTTGGGGGATCGACAGCCCTAGCGGGGGCCTACGGGGGGTTGCGTGAGTGTGTGTGTGTGTGTGTGTTAAGAGGTATAGCGTGTGTGTGTGTGTGTGAGGAGGTATAGCGTGTGTGTGTGTGTGTGTGTGTGTGTGTGTGTGTGTGTGTGTGTGTGTCAGGAAGTATAAAGTGTGTGTGTTTGTGTGGGAGGAGGTATAACGTGTGTGTGTGTGTGTGTGTGTGAGTGGAGGTATACATGGACCTGAAATAGATGGACCTGGTATACAAGGAATTGGTATACATGGACCTGGAGTACATGGACTTGACATATGTGAACCTAATATACATGGACCTGGAATACATGGACCTGGAATACATGGACCTGGAATACATGGACCTGGAATACATGGACATGGAATACATAGACCTGGAATATATGGGCCTATTAAACATGCACTGAAATACATGAACCTGGTATACATTGACCTGATATACATGGATCTGGAATACATTGACCTGGTATATATGGAGCAGGGAGCAGTGTATTAATACGTATTGTTTATATTACAGGTAGGTGAAGGTTCACAGATCGTCGAGGGAGAGATGACAGCATCACTAAGGTAAGTTGATGCTCAAGTTATGATAATGTTAAAATTACCGCCAATATGTTAGGTAAAGAGAAACAAATTACTACTAATGTGACATTGTATTATGGCAACGTTTCGCTCTCCTGGAGAGAGAAACGTTGCCACAGTAAAATGTCTCGTTAGTTGCACTTGTTATTTCCGGGAATAACTTGTAAATAAATAAAAATCTTCAAGTCAGGCATTTTTACACCGGTCTTTTTTTATTTCAAACACTGCCTGATTTCTCTTGGAAATCAATCCATCTATGCAAGTCTGCATGACACTGTTTTGACCAGCACGAAGTCAGTTTAAATTTTATTTACGTTATGGCTTGTTTATCACGAACTTGTAACATTACTCACGAATTCGTAATAAAAGGATTCAAAGAAACCACGATACGAGTGGGATTTGAACCCATGGCGAGTGAGTTTTATAAGTTACCATGGGCACAAAAGTCACCCGTACAATGGTTTGTTTATCTTGTATCCTAGACCGTGACTGCAGTCGGTCCTACTATCCCTCTCACACAGTATATTCTATCCCATCCCATGAACTTCCCACATCCTGTAAGGAAAGGTGATACAAGTACACAAGTCCCCTCGTATCTGAGGGGGATAATTTCCGATACCTACCCTGGATACCCGAAACCGCGGATAGTAGAGAACCATGTATATATATTTCCAGTCGTTTTCCGTTTACATACATACCAATGATAAAGTTAAATTGATAAATTAGGCAAACTAAGTTGAGAATTATCACTTGTTCATTGATGGGAAGCACTTGACGACTTAGTGTTTGAACAACTGCCAGCATAGCTAAGTTCGTGTTATTTTTTGGGCCACGATAAACCACGGATAATTAAAACAACAGAAAATTGAATTCTCAGATACTGGGCTCACTGCATTATCTTACGTAAATTCAGTAGAACGAGCGAGATCGCTAATGTTAATTCGTTGAGGTATATCTATTGTGAAATATTTCGTTTATTACAGTAGACTTCTTCAGTTGAATACAGAGGGACCAGCAGAAGCAGTAGTAGACTAAAGGAGTCTACTGTGTAGGCGGAAAGTTTGGCAATAAATTTGTTAGTACTGCACATTGAGCCCAGAATAGATAGGAAGAGCAAATTGTGTGGTGGGGGTACAGGAAGAGCAAATTGTGTGTGGGGGGTACAGGTAGAGCAAATTGTGTGGTGGGGGGGTACAGGTAGAGCAAATTGTGTGGTGGGGGTACAGGAAGAGCAAATTGTGTGTGGGGGGTACAGGTAGAGCAAATTGTGTGGTGGGGGGTACAGGTAAAGCAAATTTTCGGGGGGTACAGGTAGAGCAATTTGGGGGGTATAGGAAGAGCAAATTGGGGGGGGGGCTCCCGAAATGACACGAACGAGTGGTATTGATCAATAACAACACCTCGACTAACCAAGGATTCGAACCCATGTTGTTTGGGCCCGCTTCATGGTGAGCAAAAACCACATGATGCTCTAACCCACAGGACCTCAAAATCTTACAAGAATGAAGCACCCAGAAGAGCTAGGAATGTTACCTTGATCAAAGGACATGCAGTGGTGTGGGCGCCTCTGAGCTAATTTCATTCTACTCCAGTTTGGAGTCGTAGCCTCAGCAAGCATTATTTTATATTATTGTAACCATGAACGAGTGGTATTGATCAATAACAACACTGTGACTAGCCAAGGATGAATCCATGTTGTTTTGGCCCGCCTCATGGTGAGCGAAATCCACATTATTGTTAGCCGTGTTGTTGCCCAGAAACACCTATGCTACAGCAACAAAACTCTCCCAGGCTTTTTCCTTCTCTCTGAGCCTCTTTGGAAATTCTGAGCACTCCATGGTTTTCGTGACTTATGGCACAGTGAAGATGCCAGCCTTCACCTTTGCCTCTGATAGCTTGGGAAAGAAGTCTTGAAGATACTTGAAGGCTGCAGACTCTTTGTCAAGAGCTGTAACAAACTGTTTCATTAGCACTAGTTTGATGTGTATTGGAGGGAACAGAACCTTCTGAGGATCCACCAATGGTTTATGTTTGATATTATGTCTTCATACTGAGAACTCAGTCCTTTGAGGCCAGTGCTTCCTCTGGTAATGTGCTGCTGTCTGTACTATCCCAGTGACAGAGATAACAGGAAAACTTGGTAAAAACCTTCTTGGAGTCCCATCAGAAATACCACCATTTTGAAGTCTTTAATGACCTCCCAGATATACTTATCACAGTTCAAATCTTCCAGTAGAAGTTTGACACTGTTTTAGTCCTCAAGATGCACTGAATGAGCCAAGGAAAGAGATGGATACTTGTTCCCATTGTGCAGGCGTACAGCTTTTAGGTTTCTGGAGGAGCTATCATCTGGATTGCACACAATTCTAGTTGCATCAAACAAGCCTGATGCATCATTACAGTAGCACAACCTGTCTTCACTAGTGAAGAAGCTTGAGAAATGTTGGTGACGTTTTCTTTGGCTTGTCACTTGCACACTTTCATCCACCAAGTCCCACTCCTTGAGCCTTGAAATCCAAAGCTCAGCATTTGACTGTGTCAAACCAAGATCTCTGATAAGGCCATTAAGGTCTGGTTTGGGTAGTAAGGATTCCTCCCAAAAGCTGCATCTGTGAGATCATATTCTTGTTCACTGTGCTCTTCATTTTCTGATTTGTTGCTTTCTTCTTCTGTCGGTTGACTTCTTTCTTCAGTTGTAGGTACAGGAAGATCAGCACTGTGTGGTACTGGTGCAATAGAAGACGGAAGGTCGGGATAAGAAACAGCAGGTGCATTTTTCCCAGTTCGGCGTCAGGAAGGATCCAACAGTCAGAAGTAGCAGTTGGTTGAGTGATCAGTGGGTTCCAGGAACACCAAACTTCATGCCTCTTTTTTCTCTTTCAGGAACAGTGCTTAAAGAGCAATTTTTTTCAGTAGCAGTCTTTCAGAAAAGACTTTCTGAATTTTGCACGTATTATCATATACACATACATAACTAAACATGAGAGAATAATAAGAAATAAATGAAGACTTAGGAAGAAAGAGGAGAGAACAAAGAATGAGTTAGATGGCAGGAGTGGGCACTGTTGCAGTGAAGCAACAATTCAATTAATTGAGGGGATTGCAGAGTATACTTCCCTTTATTCCTTAATTATACCTCTCTTGCCCCACTCAACGACGTTCCCCTATTTAATCACTCGCCCTCTCTAAGTCACTTCACAACATACACGAAAGATTAGCGAACATGGTGCAGCTGCACTCTCTCCAGACATAGGAAATGAGAGTAATTTATTTCTCAGAATTAATCAGCGGCACTAGGAACGTGTTGAACTAAAAAGCAGTACCTAAGAAGTTCACCTTCATTGTTTACATTAGGAAGAAATCCAAATATTCTTCCTTGAAACCTATATATATGTATATATATATATTTTTATTTTTTTTATTTTATTATCACACCGGCCGATTCCCACCAAGGCAGGGTGGCCCGAAAAAGAAAAACTTTCACCATCATTCACTCCATCACTGTCTTGCCAGAAGGGTGCTTTACACTACAGTTTTTAAACTGCAACATTAACACCCCTCCTTCAGAGTGCAGGCACTGTACTTCCCATCTCCAGGACTCAAGTCCGGCCTGCCGGTTTCCCTGAATCCCTTCATAAATGTTACTTTGCTCACACTCCAACAGCACGTCAAGTATTAAAAACCATTTGTCTCCATTCACTCCTATCAAACACGCTCACGCATGCCTGCTGGAAGTCCAAGCCCCTCGCACACAAAACCTCCTTTACCCCCTCCCTCCAACCCTTCCTAGGCCGACCCCTACCCCGCCTTCCTTCCACTACAGACTGATACACTCTTGAAGTCATTCTGTTTCGCTCCATTCTCTCTACATGTCCGAACCACCTCAACAACCCTTCCTCAGCCCTCTGGACAACAGTTTTGGTAATCCCGCACCTCCTCCTAACTTCCAAACTACGAATTCTCTGCATTATATTCACACCACACATTGCCCTCAGACATGACATCTCCACTGCCTCCAGCCTTCTCCTCGCTGCAACATTCATCACCCACGCTTCACACCCATATAAGAGCGTTGGTAAAACTATACTCTCATACATTCCCCTCTTTGCCTCCAAGGACAAAGTTCTTTGTCTCCACAGACTCCTAAGTGCACCACTCACTCTTTTTCCCTCATCAATTCTATGATTCACCTCATCTTTCATAGACCCATCCGCTGACACGTCCACTCCCAAATATCTGAATACGTTCACCTCCTCCATACTCTCTCCCTCCAATCTGATATTCAATCTTTCATCACCTAATCTTTTTGTTATCCTCATAACCTTACTCTTTCCTGTATTCACCTTTAATTTTCTTCTTTTGCACACCCTACCAAATTCATCCACCAATCTCTGCAACTTCTCTTCAGAATCTCCCAAGAGCACAGTGTCATCAGCAAAGAGCAGCTGTGACAACTCCCACTTTGTGTGTGATTCTTTATCTTTTAACTCCACGCCTCTTGCCAAGACCCTCGCATTTACTTCTCTTACAACCCCATCTATAAATATATTAAACAACCACGGTGACATCACACATCCTTGTCTAAGGCCTACTTTTACTGGGAAAAAATTTCCCTCTTTCCTACATACTCTAACTTGAGCCTCACTATCCTCGTAAAAACTCTTCACTGCTTTCAGTAACCTACCTCCTACACCACAGCCACTCTGAAAGAATAGAGAAATTTCAAGCGCATTCGTGACTACTCACATTATCAAGGAACTATGAAAGTAAAGCATCCAAGGAAGGTATATAAGGGGTCTGGCCAACACCTCACTATCAGATCCCACAACAGTTAAACTCCTGACATGCGCCGGCCCAACTGGACAGGTCCTTTGCACAACTCACCAACAAACTATTCTACCCAAGAAAATTTAAAAAATTATTATTTGTCCAATGTATTATTAAATTCTTCCCAAATTCTATTAATTATAAATGGATCTAATTTATATAAACCAAAGGAAATATTCATATTATTGTCAAAACTGCTTTTTATGAAACAAGATTCAATTATATTCCTGTTGACCATGGACTTGCTTGATACTACTTTCTCAACTTTTTGAAAATCAATTGGATTGTTAAAATCTCTTGCATGAATAAATAGAGCATTGGAATCTTGTCCAGTTCTAATGCTATATTTATGTTGTTTTAATCTTAGTTCGAGATTTTTACCAGTTTGACCGTAATAAACTTTATCGCAAATTTTACAAGGAATCTTATAGACACATCCATCAGCATTTTGGGCGGAATTCTTTATCAAAAGTTTTTTTACTGTATCAAGATTTTTGAATACAACTTTAATATTAAAAGTCTTAAGAAGAGAAGGCATATCAACCAAGTTTTCATGGTAAGGGAGAACCAACATATTTTTAGTTGAATAAGGTTGGTTGTCCCTTTTTGGATTGTAAAAAGTATTTCTAGCAACTTTAAAAGATGTCCACTATTATTCTTTGCATCACGATAGTCAAACTGTCTGTTTTCTCATCAATGTTTTTGAGAGCTTTACGAATTTGTAGTCCAGAGTTCATAGATGAGGAAATATCCAAAATTTATGAAATAGGTAATGATTTAAAATAACCAAGAAATGTAATTGATAAATCTTTTAAAGTTGCTAGAAATACTTTTTAGAATCCAAAAAGGGACAACCAGCCTTATTCAACTAAAAATTTGTTGGTTCTCCCTTACCATGAAAACTTGGTTGATATGCCTTCTCTTCTTAAGACTTTTAATATTAAAGTTGTATTCAAAAATCTTGATACAGTAAAAAAACTTTTGATAAAGAATTCCCCCCAAAATGCTGATGGATGTGTCTATAAGATTCCTTGTAAAATTTGCGATAAAGTTTATTACGGTCAAACTGATAAAAATCTCGAACTAAGATTAAAACAACATAAATATAGCATTAGAACTGGACAAGATTCCAATGCTCTATTTATTCAGGTAAGAGATTTTAACCATCCAATTGATTTTCAAAAAGTTGAGAAAGTTGTATTAAGCAAGTCCATGGTTGACAGAAATATAATTGAATCTTGTTTCATAAAAAGCAGTTTTGACAATAATATGAATATTTCCTTTGGTTTATATAAATTAGATCCATTTATAATTTATAGAATTTGGGAAGAATTTAATAATACATAGGACAAATAATAATTTTTTAAAATTCTTATTTC